>NW_024412388.1:82195148-82241629 GCF_014898765.1 Herpailurus yagouaroundi | reverse complement strand
CTGGGTGTTGTATGGAAACCAATTTGACAATAAATTTCATATATAAAAAAATAAATAAATAAATAAAAGGAAAAGCACTCAAAAAAAAAAAAAAAAAAAAAAAGTGCCTCCAGGAAGAAAGCAGGAAAGATTGTGAGGTTGCTTCATTTTTTTTTTTTTTTTACCTTCTCTCAGGGATCATATGCTGTGTTGTCTGTTGCTAAATCTGAAAAGAGTGCTGTTTCATTTTTTTACCCTTGGTTTTCTTGCTCATGATGAAATTGTAATGTGAGTACCATTCACTCCATCAGGGTTCATGGATGTCTTATGCAGTCTTAGGTAATGCACTGTTGCATTTGCTTAGCTAATGCTTTATTGAGGATTTTTAGATCAATGGCTTTTCTGTGAAATGGAAATTTTCTCTATTTAAATTTTTCTACCTTGCTATGTAATCAGTGCTGTAGTAGCCTCAAGATGAATTAGACAGCATTTATTTTTCTACATTTTGGAAAAAATTGTGGAAGAGAACATTATCTGTTCTGTGAAAATTTTGTTTACAACTTACTTTTAAAGGAGTCTGAGTCAGGAGACTTTTAGAGGAAAGCTTTTAGATAAACATTTTATTTTCTTTAGTAGGTTTTGATGTGGTCAGATTTTCTCCTTTTGATGATTTTGGCATTTTCTAATTTTCCAAATATTACTCCACTTAATCTAAATTTTCAAATGTACTTATTTATTATATGGTTTTTAAAATATCTGTGGTATCGTATTTTTCTTTCCTTTCTACTCTATATTTTTAAAATTTGCATCTCCTCAGTAAACTACATGGGTACAAATCTCCATCTCAGAGTTTATTTCTTGGAGAATCCAACCCAACACAACGGGCTATCCCTGTAGTTTTAAAAAAATGACTCTCAATCTAACAATATTAACAAAATACATTTAGGATAATTAGAAACAAGGTAAAAAATGTTTTTAAAGAAAGCAGGAAATAATGTTATAATCTTAAGGTGAGGAGACCTTTCTTAGACAAGACAAATTAGCTAATACATGAAGAGGAGATGGTCAAGTATGTATATGTTAAAATTTTCTGGCGCATTTAGAGTAACCATTTAAAAAGTGAAAAGCATGGCGCCTGGGTGACTCGGTAAGTTGAGTGTCCAATTCTTGATTTAGGCCCAGGTCATTATCTTATCGTTCATGGGATCGAGCCGTGTGTTAGGCTCTGCACTTGACAGCACAGAGCCTCCTTGGGATTCCCTCTCTTCCTCTCTCTGCCCCTTCCCTGCTCTCTCTGTCTCTCTGTCTCTCTGTCTGCCTCTCTCTCTCTCTCTTTCTCTCTCTCAATAAATAAATAAACTTAAAAGCGAAAAGCCAATCCAACAGCTGGAACAAGTTCTCTGAGATGCATATACTCAATAAAATGTTAGCATCTGGAATATATAAAGAACTTCTATAAATAGATAAGAGAAAAACAAAGCGGGACCAGAGAAAATTGAACAAAAATCTATAAAAGGCAATTCAGGGGGCATCTGGGCTGCTCAGGCAGTTGAGCATCTGACTTCGACTCAGGTCATGATCTCACAGCTCATGGATTTGAGCCCCACCTTAGTTAGGTTCTATGCTGACAGTTCGAGCCTGGAACCTGTTTCCGATTCTGTGTCTCCCTCTCTCTCTGCCCCTTCCCGACTCATGCTCTGTCTCTCTCTCTTTCTCACTCTCTCAAAGAATAGACAGTAAAAATTTTTTTAGTTGAAAAAAATAAAAGGCAATTTAGGAAAAGAGAATTTGGTTGGACAAAATATATATGTGAAAATGTCAAACCCACCGCTAATTAGACAAATTAAACACTATAAGGTTATATTACCACTTTATGCCCATCAGATTGGCAAAAATTTATATGTTTGACAGTATCAAATGTCTATGAAGAAGAAACTGTCAGCAAGAGTGTAAATTTATGAAGTCATTATGGAGAACAATTGGGCATTAATACACTCTTTGGAATATATGTCAGATAATTATTACTCATGTTCACAAAGACATATGTGTAAATATGTTCATAAAAACTGTTGTTTATAATTACAGAAAGTTACCAAAAATGGAAATTATACATAAATCAGAGAGCAGATAAATAAATTATGATATAATCATATGAAGGGGCATTATTCAATAAGGAGTAAATTAAGTAGAGCTACATGTTCTTGCATGGATGATTCATAGTATAATCCAATAATGTTTTGTATCTTGAGGTAGGCGGTGAGTACACAGATGTTCATTATATTATTCTTCAAACCTTTTGTTTGACTAAAATGTCTTATAATGAATGATTCTTTTAAAGAAAGAAAATATAAATTATGTAAAGTTAATAAAAAAAGATACCCCATCTGGGATCAAGGAAAAGATCAGAAAGTATTTTATTAAAAAGATGGTATTTGGAGCACCTGGGTGGCTCAGTTGGTTAAACATCCGGCTCTTGATTTTGGCTCAGATCATAATTTCATAGTTGTGAGATCGAGCCCCACATTGGGCTCCATGCTGAGCATTGAGCCTACTTAAGATTCTTTTTTCAAAGCGTATTTATTTTATTTTAAGACAGAGTGCGAGCAGGGGAGGGCAGACAGAAGGAGACAGAAAATCCCAAGCTGACTCAGCGCTGTCAGCACATAGCCCAACACAGGGCTCGATCTCACAAATAATGAAATCACGACCTGAGCAGAAATCAAGAGTCTGCTGCTGAATCAACTGAGACACCCAGGTGCCCCTAGATGTGGCCCTTTTATCCATTGTTGTGGAGAAGCCATTCAGCTAGTTTTCAGGTCTTTTTCAGAGAGAATTGTTCTATATGTAACTGTAGATTTTATTGTGTTAATGGGAGGAAGTAAGTTCAGGACTTTCCTATGCTGCCATCTTGAAAAGCCTCTAAAACAGTTTTTTCTTATTAAAATGCATCTGGTAAAGTGCACCATGCAGAAGTCCTGACTCTGTTTTGAGCCTCTAGGACAGATTCTGAATAAGAGATAAGACACAGAATTACTGAAATCTATCTTACCAGCTAAATTAAAGTAAAACGGAACATTTTTTCTTTAGCCCGGTGCAACTAATTATATTTTTTGGGCGAATGGCTGAAAAACAGGACAATGGCTCAAAATGCTTTTTGGGTTTGAAACTCATTCCTTTTGAGAAAGTTATATGTACACACACACACACACACACACACACACACACAGCACACAAACCAAATTTTACTCAAAGGAAGCTCAAAACTATCTTATTGGACTTGTTCCACCTCTGAAGAAGAAGAATATTGATGTGGGTCAGGGTGAATGTCAAGGTCAAGACACTAGTATGAACTTATATGAACTGAAACCTTCACATGGCAGGGGATATATTTGAGAGCTTTTGTGAGTTTATATTAACGAGTGTCTTTCAAGTCTGCTCCTTGGTATCTCCTAGACCACATTCTTTTCTGTACTGTCTTTATGAAAACATGTGGTGGTTGGTCCTGTAAAGGAACAAGCAACTGCTCCTAATTTTGAGGATCTCCTTGCTCTGGGAAAGGCAGTGGAACAGAATGGGATCCAAAAGAAAGATAGATCACCTATCTTCTGGAACTGCCTTCAATCTGAGCTAAAAGTCTGTGACTTAAAGCTCTCCAGGAAACCATATTTTTTGGAGGTGACTTACTAGTAATAGCACCATTGCCTCTCATTGTTTCTTATCATCTGTTCATAAAGTAACAGGCTATTAAGCATATGTTGAAGGCATTATCTAACAAAGGGGCATCAACAATAGATTTTTTTTACAAGAATAAGGTATTCCCTAGAAAGATGCAAAGAGTCGTCATAACAAAATGAGAATTCTGTTAAATTTATTAGATTTATTTCAGAACTATTGTTTGGAAATAATAATCACATTACTAAATGGGTACAGTAACCTTTACAGTGTTTAGGTTCCATAACTATCTCAATCTGAGTCCTGATCTCAGGAGTATTGCTATAGACTGTTTATGTGCCTCTCAAGTTCATTAGTTGAAACCTACTCCCTAAAGTGATGGTGTTTGGAGGTGATTAGGTGATGAGGGCAGAATGTTCGTGAATGGGATTAATGCCCTTAAAAAAAGAGACCCCAGAGAGTTCCCTCAACTCTTCTGCCAGGTAAGTTTATAGTGAAAAGAGAGTCATCTATGAGCTAGGAAGTGGGTCCTTACCAGATGCTGAATCTTCCAGCACCTTGATCTTGGACTTCTCAGGCTCCAGAACTGTGAGAAATAAATGTTTGCTGTGTGTAAGGCACTAAGTCTGTGATCTTTCTGTTATAGCCATTGTGCAGACTAAAATACGTGTCTTAGCAGTGTTTGGATGTCATGTCATGATCAGACTCTACTCCACCGTTTTTGAAGTTCTGTTCAGATTTGTTTGTGCAGTTAAGTCAAGTTTACCCTAGAAGTTGGCATATTTTCTCACTCATCTCTAAACTGAAAGTCCTACATTTCCCTTGCCATCTCCTGCAAAAATACCCTAGAGTTCAAATATCTTAAAAAATTGATTTTTCAATTTTCACAGTAATTATAACTAAGCTTTTTTTTTTTCTTTAGTAAAGTTGTTCTTTGGGCTCCACCCTTTATTGGAATCATTGGAAGAGTTACTTCATTATGACTCAGGTTTTCATTCATTAGACAAATGGAAATAGTACAGTACCCACTGCACAAGATTGTTATGGAGATTAATTGAGATAATGCACTGAGATCAGCACCTAACACATAATAAAGGCTTAATAAATATTGATCTCTATTATTTGTGTTCTGCAGTATCTTGTTGCACTGTCATAGATTACCATATAGAAAAGTTCAAAAGGCATGAATCACAGAGGTGCTGCTTTTGAAAATGATGAAGCCCCAGTGCCAGGAGGAAGTAGATTTCAGGAGATATTTGGAGAAGAACAAGAAGAGTACTTACCAAGGGTAAGAGTACTTGCCAACTGAAGTGGCAAAGAGTGAGATCCAAATAGGACGTCAGGTAACAATAGAGGTGTCTGGAGAATGTGGCAAGTGAGGAGAGGTGAGGATAAGGGTAGGGTGGCAGACACAAGAACTGAATGTTTCTAGTGACTTTACGGAAATATGCTTTGAATATCACTAGGGAAGGTAGAAGAATGTTAAGAAAATGTCTCAGAAATAAGAGGTGTTGAGCATAATGGATTAGGGAAGGGCTGGGTTTGGAAAAATATAAGAAAAATTGTAATAAATAAACCTGAAGTGACCTGAACACCAGCTTACATTAGAATGAAAACTCCCCACAGACCAGTGACAAAGGTAGCAATGTGGGATATTTAAAACAAACAAACAAACAAAAAGCAAAACAAAAACAAAAACAAAAAAACAGGGATTGATGAATAAATAGGGAAACAATACCTTAAAAAAAGTAACATACCTATCATACACTTCACAGTTCTAGAAAACCAGCATTACTACCTAAAGTTAATAGCTCTTAAGAAATTCAAAAATAGAGATGCCTGGGTGGCTCAGTCAGTTAAGCATCTGACTTTGGCTCAGGTCATGATCTCGCAGTTGGTGGGTTCGAGCCCAACATCAGGTTCTCTGCTGTCAGCGCAAAGCTCACTTCGAATCCTCTGTCCCCTTCTCTCTCTGCCCCTCCCCCGCTCATTCTCTGTCTCTGTCTCTCTCTCTCTCAAAAATGAATAAACATTAAAAAAAAAGAAATTCAAAAATACATATCACTTCATAAAGCAAAGGAAAACACAGGAGAAAGCCCCCACTTTTCCCAGCCTTAACAAGAAAATTCAAACACAAATAAGAATACATTGGCTCTTCTAGTAGCCTTCATTACAAAGTGTCAGTTCTGGGTTCTGCCACTTGAAAAGAAGAAAACCAAATTTTAAAAATTATTCTCTTTACTGCCACTGGGTGAGTTATGAACCAAAGAAATTAACAAAGGCAAATGAAAGAAATGAAAGCACCTGACAATTTAAGGCTTGCTTACCTATTGCCTTAGGGTGGTAGGTAATGTAATGATGTCAATTAAGGAAGAGTTTGTTATTCTCATTCAGGACTCTTGCCCATAAAATGATTAGACTTTTCCTCAATGCTATCTCTCCAATGATTACCTGAAGTCATCATGCCATTAGAGTCTTTAGTTTAAATTCTGCCTGCCACTTCTCATTCCAGAAGAAAACAAAACAAAAGACAGGCTCTTTTTATCCTTTGATTGTTGCAACATAATCAATGGCTCCTAGAGACAAAAGGATTTTCCTTCTTTTTCATTATTTCTCACTTCACTCTTTCTTTACCCTAAAATCACATTTGCATTGTCTAGTTGACCCTTTACCCTTTCATAAGCGGGTGGAGCATCACATCTCTTACAGCAGTCTGGATAAGAACCCTAGAAGTGCAACAAAAAAAAAAAAAAAAAAGAAAAGAAAAGAAAAGAAAAAAAGAAAAAAAAGAAGAAGAAGACCAAGCCAGGGGCGCCTGGCTGGCTCAGTCAGTTAAGTGTCCAACTTTGACTCAGGTCATGATCTCACGGTCCATGAGTTCGAGCCCTGCATCGGGCTCTGTGTTAACAGCTCAGAGCCTGGAGTCTGTTTTGGATTCTGTGTCTCCCTCTCTCTCTCTGCCCTTCCCCTGCTCACACTCTGTCTCTGTCCCTCAAAATAATACATAAACATTAAAAAAAATTAAAGAAAAAAAAGACCAAGCAAAAAGGTACATGCTATAACTCACTGAAATAAATGTAATATTCTAGGACCTAGAACATATTGACTGGTATGCCTTGTATTGGTGAATTTCTTTAGAGAGCGTGTTGGGGGGGGGGCGGTTTATAAGCCAAGAGAAAATATAGTTTAATTTTCTAAAATTACAGTGTATGAACTGGGTGAACAAAGGTTTGTTCAACAGAAAGTAGAATTTTTTAAGGCTTAGAATAATAAACTTAGGTGCAATAAAATAAGAATTACTGTGGTCCCACTCTACAAAACTTATAGAGTGCCTACTACATGCCACATATTGTTCTAGATGCTAGAAGCATAAATACAATTTTTTTAATTATTAGAAAGTTTGTTCTGCGCTTAGAAAAATTATGGTCCAAAAGAAGACGTACCCAAATATACACAAATGAATAATTTCCATCCAACCTGATAAATGCCATGATAGGAAAATGCACAAGGCATTGTGGATATACTGAACTGAGAGAAGGGTCAGGGAAGTCTCATCCAGTAGGTCATGCATGAGCTGAATCTTGAAGAATGAATAGGAATTAGCCAGTAGGAAATGGAATGGAGAGTGAGAAAAGCATTTCCATGCAGAAATGTCGTGAGCAAAGGCAAAGAGGCATGAAACAGCTTGGTGTGAACAGCCGGGAACTACAAGCAGTTTGCTGTTGCTGGAGCATAAAATGTGAAAAGGAGAGAAGGCCTGAGCAGTAGGTAGGAATGGTTTGAGTTTTATCTTGTAGGACATAATTAAAGGAAGTGACATGAAGTTTTGCTTTTCACCAAGATCTCTTTGGGACTCAGGTAAAGAAAAGATATTGAGTGTGATTGACTATATTATATTATCATTCTCAGTTCTTCATTCATAATAAAATTAGATGCTCATATCTTTTGCTATGTGAATTGTAGTACCTTCTACTGGAGTCTAATCTTCCTACCCCATTGAGGTTTGGCTTGGGTTTGCCCAATTTCCAGAATATGAGCAAGAATTAGTGTTTCAGTTCCCAAAGCTCCATGAGGCACTGTGAGTTTTCTCCTGCCCTCTTCAGATTTCTTCCCCTGCCATGAAAAGAACAGGTACCAGTTAGCCATTCTTTAAATCTGAGTTCCAGATGGATGAGCCTGATCCAAAGCCTGGAACCAACCCAAGCTCAGCTGAACTTGGCCAAACTGCAGTAGATCTACAAATTAATGAGCATGCCATACCTATTTGTTACTTAAATCATTAAGAGTTAGGGGTTAGTTGTTACCCAGCATTATCACAAGTGAAATCAGAGTAATACAGGGAGGAACAAACAAATACAGGAAGATTACTCCAAAGGTTGCATCTGTATCCTGGGAGAAAGATGATCAAGGCTTGAATACAACAGTGATAGTAAAGATGAGGACAAAGAGGATGGAGGTGGAGATAAGAAATATTTTAGAATTAAAGTCTAGATTTGACAGTTGGTGGTGGGGTAGTGATGAGAAAGAATAACAATTTAGCGATGGCTTTTAAATTTCTGGAATGATAATTAGATACATGATAGAGCCATTCATGCAAATGTGAAATAGACAACAAATTTATTTATTCTTTCTGGAATATTTTGGGAAATAATTCCTTGCCAGCTCTAGGCTAGGCACTGAGTATATGGTCAATAGGTCAAAAAATTTGCTGCCCTTGTGGACTTTATACTGTGTTTGGAGAGATGATCGCATATGTAAATAAAGGAGTAAGTATGAGTGCTTTAAGTACTATGAAGCAAATAAACAAAGATGTAATTTTTATTTTTTTAAATGTTTATTTATTTTTGAGACAGAGAAAGAGAGAAGGAGAGAAAGAGAGGGAGAGAGGCAGAGAGAGGGAGACAGAATTTCAAGTAGGCTCCACACTGTCAGCGCAGAGCCCAGTGTGGGGCTCTGTCCCAAGAACCATGAGATCATGACCTGAGCCGAAATCAAAAGTCAGATGCTTAGCCAACTGAACCATCCAGGTACCCCACAGATGTAATTTTTAAAGAGCTAATAAGTAGAAAGGGCTCCTTCATACAGGGCAGTCAGTGAAGGACCCTTTTAAAGAGATACTTGGGCTGAAACCCAGTGGACGAGAATGAGCTGCCTAAGGCAGATGTGTTCTCTCAGCAGAAGGAATAGTGATGACAAAAAGTCCTCAAGGCAGGACGGAGCTTGGAATTCATTTCTGAAAAGAAACATGGTTAAGGGAGTGGGGGGAAATATGTGTTTGGTTGTGGAAACCTTTAATTTGAGATGTCCGTAAGATATCCAGGGGGAGATACTGAGCTAACAACACCAAGCAGGAGTCTGAAGTCCCTGAGGAGAGGCACAGGTCGAGCTAGAGATAAAAACTTTGACTCACCACCCTGTAAGTGGCAGTTTTGAACATGAGTGACTGAGATGTCCAGGATAATTTACAGAATGAAAAGAGATGTTGTCCTAAGAACAAATCCTAAAGGTCACAGATGTTTTTAGTTTTTTTAGAGGGAAGCACACCCAAAAAAAGAGACTGAGAAGAAAATCTAAGAACTAAGGGTGAAGTAACAGAAGTCGAGTGTATTTATCATTGTTTTTGTTGTTGATGTTGTTTTCCTGTGTAAGAATTGCAAAAGCTTACCACAAAACCAATTTATTTTTATGCTTATGGGTCTGCAGGCCGGCTGCAGTTTGTCTAAGCAGTGCTGAGCTACACTAGGCTGGACCCCAAGCCTCTTGGTAGTTTCAGATCTACCCATATATCTTCATTCTGGGGCCCAGGCTGAAGGGTTAGCTGCTGCCTCTGGAATGTTTTTGTAATGGTAGATCACAGGAGCTCAAGGCTCTGAGTAAAAACACACATTGCCTTTTATGACTGTGCCTTAGAACTGATACATTCTCATTTTGCCAACATTTCATCAGCCACAGCAAGTCAGGTGGTTTAGCCCAATATCAATGTAGTAGGATGTATATGTTACCCACCTTAGAAAGAGGTTCTGCAGAGTCACATGGTAGAGGGCTCAGATACATACTTTTAATTCAAAGAAGGAGGGAAGAATTAGGAGCAGTTATCTAATCTACCACTTCAAGGAAATAGTGTCAAGGAGGAGAAGATCAGCAGGGCCAGTTATTACAAAGTGTCTAACAATATAATAGCATAAGACTGAGCAGACTCCATCTTACTGATCTACAAAAATTATTTCTGGCAATGCCAGTGGGAGCATATCTTAGAGACTGGTAGGGGCAGAAGCTAAGGAATGAAGAGCAGCTGAAGAAATTGAGAGAATGGTAACAACCTACTCTCTTAAGTTTGGATATTAAAGGAAAAGAAAGCAAAATTAAATATGAATATTTTATTGTTATGTATGTATGCTTGTTGTTTTTAGAATGTGAGGAATGGGAGCATATTTCTTCACTGTCATTATCATCAATAACCTTTATCAAGGACTTACTATGTAGCATACACAGTTTTAAGAGCTTTACATGCATTGTTTTATTTAATCCTACCATAAACTAGTGTAGATACTAAGTATATTGCCCAAGGTCAGGAATCTTGTAAATAGCTATTGAGGGGCACCTGAGTGGCTCAGTCAGTTAAGCCTCCAGGTCTTGATTTTGACTCAGGTCATGATCTCATGGTTCATGGAATAAAGACTGGGTCAGTATCCTTGGTGAGAGCACAGAGCCTGCTTTGAATTCTCTTTCTCCCTCTCTACCCCTTCCCCGTTCATGCTGTCTCTCTCTCTCAAAATAAATAAGTAAACATTTTTTAAAAAGAGCTATTGAGTCTTGCTACTCACAGTGTCCCCACAGATTATCTAACCAGCCTTGGTGTCATTTGGCAGTTGATGAGAAATTCATAATTCAAACCTACTGAAACCTACTGAAGCAGAATTCGTGTTTGCAGCAGGATGTCTTGGTAATTTTACTCATTAAAATTTGAGAAACACTCTTTAATAGAATGATACTTTTGTTTATCCAAAATCTATTGCCCCATTTTCTGATAACTGCATGGTTTTTTTTTCTAGAAACTTCAGACTTTTCTTTAATTCTTCCTCTTCTTTTTAACACCTTTACATTGAAGAAATGACACAGGACAGTAACTCCTCATTATTTGTGGGTTCCATTTTTGTAAATTCACCTACTCAACTAAAATGTATGTGTAACCCCCAAATCAATGGTCACTTCACTGTCATAGCCATTTGTGGATATGCAGAGAGTCGCAAAAAGTTTGAGTCATCGACACACATGTCCCAGCTGAAGTGGAACAAAGCAATACTCTGCCTTGTTTCAATTTTCATAATGTAAACAAGACCTTTTTCTGGTCTATTTAGTGTCATGTTTTTCACATTTTGTGTTTTTTGTTGGTGATTTTGATGTTTAAAATGACTTCCAAGTGTAGTGCTAAATGCTGCATGGTTTTCCTAAGTGGAAGATAGTTGTGATGTGCCTTACAGATAGTATACATATGTTAGATAGCCTTCATCCAGATATGACTTACGGTGCTCTTGGCCATGAGTTCAATGTTAATGAGTTACCAATATAATATATCCAAATCCATCTACCTGTATATGAGGGAAGGCAGCTCCAGAAAGTACTAGAGTAACATGTTTCATGCATGATGAGACTATGGAAAAGTGACTAAATTTGTGGATTCAGGATATGACAACCTTTTTTTAAAAAAAGTAGTGGACAACATCATTGTGAGGCTGGAAGCCAAAGAAATTTATGATCACATTACCCAGTCAGGGAATGTTAAACTCTTCCTCTTCTCCTTCTTCTTCCTCATCTTCTTCTTCCTTTCCTTCTTCTTCCTCTCCTCCTCCTCCTCCTCCTTCTCCTCCTCCTGTTGGGGATAGGGAGTGTCTTAAATTGCTTCAGTGTCAATTTTCTTATGATACCATTTTGCTACTGCCATTTCTGGAAAGCAGATGTGAGGAAATGAGTTGATTGCAAGTCCAAGAATCTTTACAACCAAACTAACATTGCAGTCAAGAATCAGACAGGAAGGACTGAAGCCAATGGGCAAAGAATTAACAAAATAAAAGAGTTGAACCAGACTTTGGCTTGTGAGTCAGAACCCAGAAACTGATGGTCTTCAGGCTATACCAGACAGGATGCCTGGTATTGCATCCATTACCAATTCAGGCTCCCTATCTCCTTGAGTAAAACTTTGACCTGGGAACACAGGTGGAGTTACTCTGAACCAACAAGGCCAATATTCAGATCTAGCCAGGCAGTGATATCAGGAAGCTGGGTTAAGATCATGAGGCCTCTCCTAGGGGTGGAGAGTCAGCCTGAAGATTACTGAATTCTTCCCAGATGTGTTCTGATCCAAAAACCAGGGTCCACATTCAGGGATTAGGAGGCGGGTCAAAAAACTGTGATCAAGAATCCAGAGTCAAGATACTTCAAGGACTTTGGAGGGTAGGTTTAAACTGAGCAACTCTTGGGGCACCTGGATGGCTCAGTTGGTTAAGCTTCTGACTTCGGCTCATGTCTTGGTCTCGTGGTTTGTGAGTTCCAGCCCCACATCAGGTTCTCTGCTGTCAGCACAGAGCCCACTTCAGATACCCTGTCCCCCTGTCTTTCTGCCTGTCCCCTGTATGCACACATGATTTCTCTCTTTCTCTCTCTCTCTCTCAAAAATAAATAAATAAAACATTAAAAAATTATTAAACTTAGTAACTCTTGAGGGCTCCATTTGTGATTCCAACTCAGAGAAATTCTCCATCCTCTCAATGTTCATTTGGATGCAGATGGCTTCCAAATCCACATCCTGGTTTGCTTTTCTAGTTGGGGAGTTTTCTGAGGGCTCACATAGCTACTGCTTCGGATTTATATATAGAAGGACAAGGCCCAGAGAATCACTGCTTTCTTCCCAGTGCAGATTTTTCTAGGATCCATGTCTTTGTCTTGCCCATTGCTGACTGGTGCCAGCCTGTTCACCACAGGTTTCCAAGAGCCAACATGACATTGAAAGCTCATGGTGGTGACAAGTCTTCTGCAACTGAGACTCAATGGTTTAAGGTAATGGAAAAATGCTTTGTTTCCGGAGCTCTGGACACAGAGAGGACTTCACAAACTTTTCCAACAAATACAAACTCTGCACACTGGACACATCCTTGGATGCTTAAGTACATCATCACACTTGATTGTTATAACAACCCTGAGGGATGGTATTTTTATCCTCATTATGCTCAAAAGGAAACTGAGACCCAGCGGTAGGCACTTAATCAGTATTTTGATCAACTTTTTTATGTTCTTTGAGTGCTGTAATGTCGTTATCAACAAGAATGCTAAGGAATAATGCCATAAAACCATAAACCCAAAAGTTTGAGGGATTCAAGAAATCAGCTTGAAGATCAGCTGATCTATTATTTTTATTTATTGCAACAATTGTGGAGATACTATTTCAAAACCAATGATTATAAGACGTAAGACTTTGGTTTTCTTAATCTTAGCATAGGGTCCTTTGGTAATTAAGGCAACTATTGAAATTTGATATAGAAATGAATGGAATAAGCGTTATTTTAAGCTGAAGGCACCTGACAAACGGCAGAGAGAGAGCACTTGCCCTCCCCGTATCTTCCTGGAGGCAGAGCATAAATTTCTCATGAGAAGGGGGCACCTTGCACCAGGAAAAAAAAAAGACTGAATCTCAGAACCAGAGAGGGGGACTTGATGCAGAAGTGAGTGTGCATAATTGGACCTTATGAAAAAATAACCCTTCTATTCCATCAGTTCCCCCATATAGTTCCTAGTCACTGCCACACAGTTTACCTTCCCTAGAGCCCAAACTCCTCCTCCTTTTGTCTAGTTACTTCTCCACAATTTAGTGCTCTTTGTTAAAATGCTGTATAAGCCCCAAGTCTAACCAATCTGAGTTTTCACTTCTTTTCTGTGAAGCTGCCATGCACAGAAAGATACTAACATCAATAAAAACGGTATGCCTTTTTTCCCGTTAATCTGTTTTTTGTCACTTCAGTTCTGAGGCCTCCAGGCCCGGAATTTAACGAGGAAGAGGATAAGTTTTTTTCTTCGACAGTTCCAAGTTTTGATGATTTTTCTTATATTTCTCTACAAAATGTGATTATGGTAAAATCCAAGAAATAATATGCAAAGTAAGGGCAACTTAATGCTTGGTGCACAGTAAAGGTTCAACACGTGATAGGAAGTGTCTGCTACTGGGTTTTCTCCACCAACTCCCTTGTATGATTACAAAGTTCCAAAAGGAAGCTGCTGTGAAAACAGCAGCAATGGTAACAAGTCTGGATAGTTTACCATCTTCCACTTTGCAATGTTTGACAAGAAGCAACATGGAACACCAGTATAGCTCCCTGAACCGTAAAAGGCTACTTTTGTCATGTGAGTTTGAGACAAGTTGCTCCTAATAGAAAAGAGTGTAGGAAAGTAACCAAGTATTATTGATTTAGTGATGCCTGTTAATGTCATTCTGTGTTTTGGTCATATTCCTGCATTTCCAACTACTCCCCAGGTCCTGCAAGAGCATCTCTGTTGGAAAGCTCCCTAAGTACACAACACTACTTCCAATTGGTTTTAATATGTAACATGGCACAATTTAAACATTGCCCCTGCACAGATACTTTTTCCTCTTTATTACAAATAAATTACTCAGCTCACAAAATTATCTGAACAGGAAGGCGCAAGTAAGAGTGCATTATTGTTTGCTGGTTGAAGAGATAAGCAGTTAAACATCTAGAGGTGAAGTGGAGGACAATTAACATCCCAGCCCACTCAATTATCACACAATGCCCACTTCTCAGGGAGTTAGAGCTATTACAATCTGCTACTATGAATAAATGAGTATTTTAGCTCTCAGAGGGTAATGCAATAGTCTTGACAATAATCTTTTTATGAGATTGTGGCTTTATCAGTTATAGTTTAGAGTCAGGATAAACACTGATTATGTATCGCATTATAATGACTGCTGGAGGGTGCTTGCGTTTGGGTTTTCAGTGTTATTAATTTTGCAGTTCTACTCCTCGTGTCTAATATGCTTTGTGGAATCAGTCTTTCCAAAGTGACTCTGGCTCACTTCTGATACTATCCTTCTTAGTGAATTTTAGCAGCAAAGAAATTAAGTTTGTAAAAACTGCCCAAAAGGCAGTATTTTCTAAAGAGCTTGTGGCACGAGGTTTTCCAATGTAAATGGATGCCTAGGACAGCATGGTCTCTCTGACACTTAACTGTGCTGAAAACACTTAAGAACAGCTTAGGCACAGCTTCAAAGTGAAAGAAAAACAAAAGAGAAGACTGCGTCTGTGTGTGTGCTCTCAGTCTCATGCAACGTAGAGAAGCGTTTTGTTTGTTTGCATCGGTTAAGGAAAATCTTCTTCCTGGGACATTTTGACCCAGTTCTTTGAATCTTCATCAACTGAGTTGCTGATTTCCTCTACAGCTGCCAAGGTTCTGAGGTTTCTTTTGTTTTTTTTTTTTTCTTTATTTGACCAGCAGACAAAAGCAAAGCTAAATAACATGATAGTGTTAGAGAAGACTAACTACAAAAGAAAGCCTTCGAGGGCCCCGAATAGTGGACCATATGTGAAATCAAATGGGCCAGCCATTGCATCAGCTGTGAACATATTGCACCAACTGGGAATGAAAATAAAACATTCAACTACCAACTGTTATAATCTGTAAATAGTCAAACTAATTCCTGTGAGTTCCAAAAATACATGGATAGGGTGCTTATCAGGACCCCATTCTCCTGTTCACAGGTAATGTGGCTTATTTGTTTCTCAAAAAACAAGTAGAACTAGAAAGACTGATACAAAAAAAAAAAAAACCCAAAACCAAAACAAAACAAAAAACCAACAACAAAAAAACCAAACCATGTGGTTTAAAAGACTCCAGGGACTTCGGAAACTGTATCCAAAGATTACAAATTGAGGATAATGAAACAGTAGTGAATTTCTATGCAACTTGTCAACGTACAAATATCCCAAGACTAAAATTCCCTACAGTCAGAAACTGGCAATGAACCCGAGGAAATGTATGGGCTCTATGAGGGCTCTGGAGAATTTAGTTTGCATCTGGCAAGTGTTCACCTACCTTCTAGTTGCCTTCAATTTAATAATGCGTGCTAGGAACAGATGGACATAGTGTTCCTAGGTGGACTAGATTCTCTCCAGTCTCACTAGCAATGAAAACCTGGACTTTGAGTATTTAACAGCAGAAAGAATGAAATCCCCAGAAAAATTAGATGCTATACATGCAGTCTATAACATTGCTATAACACATTTGTTTAGTCCTGAACCATGTGTTTCACCCAACAAAATTTCAGAAGACTAATCAAGTGTTTGAAAAGTACATATCATGCATTTGTTTTTACTTAAAGCAAATACTATATTTAGATCAATTAAAATAACATGCATGTGGTAGAGATTAGTAGTAATTACACTTGCTCAGAAAATCCTTTTAGTTAAATACAATCTACTTATTCCCTCTCAGCACAAAACACAAAGACTTGGCTCCACCACTTTGTTGCTGTATGACCTTGAGCAAGTCCTCAAATGGCCCAGAGTCTCATTTTCCTCATCTGTAAATAAGGATGATAACATGCACCCTGCACGTTCAGAGGGTTTCTGGGGAAAGACAACAGATGCCATTTAAGCTGTGAGGCTCAATCCAACATGCAGTCATTATGCCTGGCATTACCCTGGCAATATGGACATAGCTCTCTTCCTTAAGGACTTTTTAGACTAGTAGAAAAAATGATGCATAAATTTATCACTGTAACACACTGTGGTAAATGAATAAATATACTCATATATAAATGAGGGCGTATACTAAGAGATGTACTTACAATGTTTAATAGGAGCAGAGCCTGAGGTAATGGAGTAGGAAAGGAAATCTTGGAGAGAGTGACACCTGAGTTGGGTTTTAAAGAAACTAGAAAGAAAAAAAAAAGGTGGGGGGGGACTAGAAAGCATTGTATGCAGATTATATATGTACATCCTACTGAAACAAATTTTGTGATTGCTAAAGAACAATATATGAATATACATAAATAACAATACAATAATGTAAATAGGATAGTAATGTGAATTATATAAATATAAATTGGCTTGTAATATAAATTACAGTAACGTTATTGAAATACAAGTTCCGTTAGAATGCGGAAATTGTCAGAACGAGTGAAAATGCAAAATCTCAAGTGAATACTGTCTAAAGGTGATGTACTTAATATATAAAGACACAGGTGAGATGGAAAAGTTATGAAAAAGATACACCGTGCAAATTGTAGTAATAACATAGCTAGAATGGCTATATTAACATCAGACAAAATAGCCTTAAACATGAAGAATATGATCAGGGATGATAATCATTTCAAATTGATAAAAATCTAATTTATCAGGAAGACAGACTATTATAAATCCAAATATGTAAATCAAAAATGGAAAGATATAAAGAGAAAAATGGACAATGCCAATATTATAAGTCAATATTCGAACATTCCTCTCTTGGCAATTAAGTGAACGATTAAACAATTTTTAAAAGGTGTAAATAATCTGAAAAACATCAGCCAGCCTGATTTAACTGATATTTATGGAACACTATAACTTCCAACCAGAGAATGCAAATTATTTATTTACAATTGCACATGGTGTGTGTATTCATTTGGTGTTGATCATGGTGTCTTATGGAGAAAATACATACATTAGAGATACTTCATTCAGACAGGAGCTATAGTGCTGTTGGCAGATCTCAATGTTTATAAGGCAGCAATACATATTAAATAATGTAGTGATTGGATGATGAAAGGGATGTGGCCAGAGGTTTATAGGAACCTAACACTTTCTTTTACCTAGGGGCAGGAACTAATTCAGTGTTTGCAATGACTTTATTGAACATAACTACCATAGATAAAAAGAACTGACTGTATCTGAATGGACAATAAGCACATGATAGTATGCTCAACTACATTAGTCATCAGGGGAAAAACAAAGTAAAACTGTAATGAAAAATCACTACAAGACACAATCAAAATAACAGAAATTGAAAAAACAGACCACAACAAATAATGGTGAGGTAATAGAGTAACTAGAATTCATACATTTTAGTGGCAATGTAAAATGGCACAAAAAGGTCTGGCTATAATAAAACTCAGCGTACATTTAAGCAGTGCCCCAACAGTTCCACTCCTAGGTATTTGGTCGAGAGATACAAAAATTTGTGTAGCAGCTATGTTCATGATAGGCAAATAGGAAAAGAGACAGGTGTCTATCAACAGAAGAATGGGTCAACAGGCTGTGACATAAATATAGAATGGAATGAAACAGCGATATAAAAGAAAAGTTACTATACACACAACCCATAGCACGAATCTCAAAAATGTTATGGGAAGGGAAAGAAAACTTACACAAAAAATACAAACCATATTATTTCACTTACCTGAAATTATAAAAGAAGTTAAATTAATCTATGATGGGAAAAATTCAGAAGTGCTTCTGATGCAAGGACTGGGATTGAGTGTGCAGATGGCCTGGGAACAAACAGGATTATGGTAGTGTTCTTGAGAGGGATTTGGTTCACACAAGTGTATACATTTGTCAAAATGCAGTGGCTTTACACTTTTTGGTATACACTATTTGTGTATTTTATTGTTCGTAAATTTTACACCAAAAGAAAAAATTGCTAATACTGACTTCTAATGAATCACATGTATGTTGAAGTATTTAGGAGGACATATACTGATATCTGAAATTTACTGTGAAATGTGTCACAAAATAAAGTGGAGTTATAAATAGTTATATGGATATTTATATGAACAGATATGTGATGAGCAGACAAAATAAATAATGGTAAAATCTAGGTGGTGGGTATATATTCAATGTAAAATTTTTTCACATGTTCTATATGCTTGAAGTTTTTCATAATAAAATGCTGAAAACAAATAAGAAGGATGACTTACTAGCATACTCAAATTCATATCTATAAATGAATATTTATCTCTGAAACAATGACCCTGGGAATCTATGCACTTAATCCAATTGTATGTCATTAGCTAAAAAAAAAAAATATATATTAAATATATCTGTGGATACTTGTTTAGTATTGCCTTCTGGGAAACAGTTTATAAACCACAGAAGAAAATCAGTGTTCTTATCTTTTAGTCACACCTAATATCCTAATCCCACATGCTATTATTGAAAAGGATGATCCTACTTTTTTCATAGACGTGGCTGCAGCTAAATTCTCAGTATTACCAGAAGCAAATTCAGTTTTGAAAGATCAAGTTGTTCTGCCACTGAGAACTTTTTAAAAATCCTTAAGGTTTTTTTTTTTGGTTTTTTTTTTTTTTTGTTTGTTTTTTGGGTTTTTTTTTCAACGTTTATTTATTTTTGGGACAGAGAGAGACAGAGCATGAACGGGGGAGGGGCAGGGAGAGAGGGAGACACAGAATCAGAAACAGGCTCCAGGCTCTGAGCCATCAGCCCAGAGCCTGATGCGGGGCTCGAACCCACGGACCGCGAGATCGTGACCTGACTGAAGTCGGACGCTTAACCGACTGCGCCACCCAGGTGCCCCAAAAATCCTTAAGTTTTTAAGGCAGTCCCCAAAAGAAAGTTACCAAAATGTTCTGAACAATGCAGCATCATTCAAAAGATTACATAATCCTGCAGTATAACTACTTTATATAGCATTATCCGAATTTCCTCCTTTTTCCTTCCCTCTCTCCCTTAGTTTCTCTCTCTTCTATCTTCATTCAGTAAATATTTGAGCATTAGTTTAGTACTGAAGAGAAAAGTTCGATATTACTCCAGGAATTGAAAAATTCAGTTGAGTGGAAAAATCAAACATTTGGAAAAAGATAAATTACAACTCAACAGTGTGGACAGAAAATTATGCTTGCCTATGTAAATGTTTATGTTTGTTTAAAACCTATTGCATTATTTTGTATTCATATCTAGTAAATACGTCAACACCTCATCTTTAATATCTTTAACTTTCTTTACACTTTGGTCCTAATTATTCACATTTCTCAAATATTCTACCAGTCAGCCACCATTGTATGGAGAGGTAAGACTTAAATTAACAACTCCTCATTCTTATTTTCCTTCTGAATTTAATGGATGTTTCTTTCATCTTCCCCACAATTATCACAGAGATCACCCCAACTCCATACATTATGTAATTTTTTTAATTTCTCTCTCTTTTATGTCTCACTACTTATGGTAAGTCTATTATAATTATTATCTTCATCATGTGACCTACAATTTCCATTATGAATATAATATCAATTAGTACTCATAAAGATAAAACAAAATCAAAGCAAGAGAGCTAAATGAAATGGAGATAACTAATATGTCTGATAGAGAGTTTAAAGCAATGGTTATAAAGATACTCATTGGATTAGAGAAAAGAGTGAAGGACCTCCACAAAAGAGATAGAAAACACAAAAAAGAATCAGAGATGAAGAACTTAATAATGACATCAAAATTAAAAAAATAAATAAAATAAAAATCTTAAAAGAAGGGGCACCGGGGTGGCTCAGTCAGTTAAGCATCTGACTTTGGCTCAGGTCATGATCTCACAGTTCATGGGTTCCAGCCCTGTGTCAAGTGCTGTGCTGACAGCTCAGAGCTTGGAGCCTGCTTCAGATTCCGTGTCTCCCTATCTCTCTCTCTCTCTCTGCCCCTCCCCCACTTGTGCTCTCTGGCTCTCTCTCAAAAATAAGTAAACATTGAAAAGAATATTTTTTTAAATACACTAGAAGGCATAAACTAGGCTAGAGGAAGCAAGAAGAATGAATCAGTGACCTGGAGGACAAAGTGTGGAAAGTCATCAAACTGAAAGAGAAAATAAATAAATAAATAAATAAAAATGAAAATAGACTTAAGAAACTCATGACACCATCAATCATAATAACATACACATTATAAGGACCCTAAAGGTAGAAGAGAGAGAAAGGGGGCATACAATTTATTTGAAAAAATAATAGCTGAAGACTTCCTAAATCTGGGAAAGGAAACTGAAATCTAGATGTAGGAGGCATGAGATCCCTCCTCCCCCCAACATTATTAAACCAAGGAGGTACCAAGGCAGATAGTAATTCAAATGGCAAAAAGTAGTGATAAAGAGAGAATATTAAGGGCAGCAGAGAAAAGAAAATACTTATACACAAGGGAAACCCCATAGAGCTATCAGCTGATTTTTCAGCAGAAGCTTTGCAGGCAAGAAGGGAGTGGTATAATATATTCAAAGTGCTGGAAAAAGAGAAAAGAAAAAATTGCAACCAGGAATATTTTATCCATCAGGGCTATCATTCAGAATAGAGGAGAGATAAAGAGTTTCCTAAGCAAAAATTAAAGGAATTCATGACCAGTAAACTAGTCCTATAAGAAATGTTAAAGGGGACCCTTTAGTGGAAAGGGAAGAACATAAACAGGAGTAAAAAAAAAAAAGTAGGAAGCATAAAAGCAGTAAATATAAGTATATCTATAAAAATAAGTCAAGGGATTCAGAAAATTAAGCGATATAAAGTAGGACACAATATACCTAAAAGGTGGTAGGAAGAATAAAAATTTAGTGCTTTTATACTAAATTAGTTCAAACTTAAGTGACCATCAATTTAGTATAGACTGCTATATGGAGAAGATGTTACATATATATAAATCTAATGGTAACCACAAATCAAAAACTGGTAATAGAATGCAAAAAATAAAGAGAAAGGAATCCAAGTATATCACTAAAGAAAGCCAGCAAGCCATGAGAGAAGAGAGCCAGAGCAAAAAAGAACAGAGAAGAACTAAAAAAAAAAAAAAAAAGCCCATAAAACAAGTAACAAAATGACATACCTATCCATACATACCTATCCATAATTACTTTGAATGTAAATGGACTGACTGCTCTGATCAAAAGACATAGGGTAATGGAATAGGTGAAAAAACAGGACCCATCTATATGCTGTCTACAAGAGACTCATTTCAGATTGAAAGTAAAGGGATGGAAAAGTATTTATCATGTAACTAGCAGTGAAAAAAAAAAAAAAACCCATGGTAGCAATACTTGCATAGGACAAAATAAACCATTAAAGACTGTAACAACAGACAAAGAAGGACACATATAGTGTGTCGTTAAGGGGACAGTCCAACAACAAAATATAACTATTCTAAATATTTACGCAACCAACATGGGAGCACCCAAATACATAAAGCAGCTGATAACTAACATAAAGGAAGTAATCAATAGCAATACAACAATAGTAGGGAACTTTAACACCCATTTACAACAATGGATAAGACCATCCAAACAGAAAATCAACAAGGAAACAATGGCTTTGAATGACATATTATACAGATGGATCTAACAGATACATTCAGGAGATTACATCCTAAAACAGCAGAATATACATTCTTTTCAAATGCACATGGGACATTCCCCAGAATACACCACATGTCAGGCCACAAAACAAGCCTTAATAAATTCAAACAGATTAAAGTCATATCATGCATCTTTTCTGACTACAAGGCAAGAACTAGAAAAGGATGGACAAACAAAGCCCCAAACCAGTAAAAGGAAGGAAATAATAAAGATTAGCAGAGAAATAAACAAAATACAAACTAAAATAACAATAGAACAGATCAAGAAAACTGGGACTGGTTCTTTGAGAAGATCAACGAAATTAATAAACTTTTAGCCAAACTCATCAAAAATAAAGAGAGGACTCAAATAGACAAAATCAGAAAGAGGAAAAATGACAACTAACACCACAGAAATAAAAAGGATTATAAAAGAATATTATGAAAAATTATATGTCAATGAGTTAGACAACCTTGAATAAATGGATAAATTCCTAGCAACATATAGCTTTCCAAAACTGAATCAGGAAGAAATAGAACATTTCAACAGACTGATTATCAGCAATGAAATTGAATCAGTAATTAAAAAAAAAAACACCCCAAAACAAAAGTCCAGGACCAGAGGGTTTCACAGAGGGATTCTACCAAACATTTAAAGAAGAGTCAATACTGATTCTTCTCAAACTATTCCAAAAAATAGAAGAGGAAAGAACCCTTCCAATTTCATCCTATGAGTCCAGCATTACCTGATACCCAAAATATAAAAACACCACAATAAAAAGAGATTAAAGTCATATCATGCATCAGGACACTATCTCTGATAAATGTAGATGCAAAGTCCTCAACAAAATATTAACAAACTAAGTTCAACAATACATTAAAAACATCATTCACCATGGTCAAGTGGAATTTATTCCTGGAATGCATGGGTGGTTCAATATTTGCAAAGCAGTCAACATGATACATCACATCAAAAAGAGAAAAGATAAGAGCCATAGGATCCTTTCAATAGATGCATAAAAAGCATTTGACAGAGTACAACATCCATTCATGATTAGAAAAGAAGAGAAAAAGAAAAATCAACCTCAGCAAAGTAGGTTTGGAGAGAACATACCACAACATAATAAAGACCGTGTATGAAAAACCCACAGCTAACATCACAAAGGGGAAAAACTGAGAGTGTTTCCCCTAAGATCAGGAACAAGACAAGGGTGTCCACTCTTACCACTTTTGTTCAACATAGTACTGGAAGTCCTAGGCATAGCAATTGGATTTAAAAAGAAATAAAATGCATCCAAATTGGTGAGGAAAAAGTCAAACTTTCACTATTTGCAGATGACATTACACTATATAGATTACACCAAAAAGTATTAGAACCGATAAATGAATTCTCTAAGTTTACAGGATACAAAATATACAGAAGCCCATTCCATTTCTATGCACTAATAATGATGTATCAGAAAGAGAAATTAAGAAAATTGTCTCATTTACAATTGCACAATAATAATATACCTAGGAATAAACTTAACCAAGGAGGTAAAAGACCTCTACTCTGAAAACTATAAAACATTGATGAAAGAAATTGAAAACAAACAAATGATAAGATATTCCATGCTCATGGATTATTAGAACAAATATTGTTAAATGTCCATATTCCCAAAGCAATCTATAGATTCAGTACAATCCCTATCAAAATACCAACAGTATATTTCACAGAACTAGAAGAAATACTAAATTTAGAAATCCTAAAATTTGTATGGAACCACAGAAGAGCCCAAATAGCAAAGCAATCCTGAAAAGGAAGAACAAAACCGTAGGTATCACAATCCCAGATTCTAAGATATACTACAAAGCTGTAGTAGTCAAAACAGTATAGACCTAGCACAAAATAGACACATAGATCGATAGAACAGAATGGAGAACTCATAAATAAATCCATGAATATATTATCAATCTTCAACAAAGAAGGCAAGAATATGCAAGGGAAAAAAACAGTCTCTTTAACAAATGATACTAGGAAAACTAGACAATACATACAAAAGAACGAAACTGGAGCACTTTCTTATACTATACACAAAATACACTCAAAAATGGATTAAAGATGAAAATGTGTGACCTGAAACCGTAAGGAGGAGGGAAATGGGATTCCTGGGCAGCACTAAGGGCCCGGTGGAGGTTCACAGTTGTGAAATTAAATTGAAACTGAGCAGCACGACTGTGTTTCCCCTACCCACATTCAGGTACGTGGGTGCTGGTGTGCAATAGGTAGACAGCTTGCCTGAATTAGGATTGTTGTTCTGCCCAGCAAGTACAACAAAGGAGGAGGAGAGTACGGGAGTTGAGGTGTGTGCAGGCAGTGATTATAACGATTGGCCAGGCGTTTAAGCTGGGTAAGAACGGGGGAGAGCAGATATGTAGGTTCAGTAATTGCTGGAGTCAGAGTCCTAAAAGGAAATAGGGAAATAAGAGGTGGTGTTCAGAGTGTGAGATGTTTGATATTGTTAATTATGATGCATTGAAAAGTTTGATGTGTCTCCAGTGATTATGCCCGTGGGAGCTAGTGGTTGAGTTCGGGTAGGACCACATCCTTGGAGACAAAGTCAGGGAGCTGAGAGGTCAGGGTATTAGGAAGATCATCTACATGTGCATTGTAAGCACCTAGGATTAAGACAGAAGTGGTATTAGAGTGACTGACAAGAGCAAATGGTGAAAAAAATGAAGGGGAATAAGAGCAACAATGAGGGGTACTGGATAACAAGATTTAAAAGACACAGGTTAGTAGGGAGAGAGGAGAATGGTCTGTTGAGTAGGGAGGGCACTTACCTCACCTTCAGGCACAGTGTAAGAAGCTTATGGTTGAAAACACATTTGCCACTACTTGGGTGGGGGAAGGGGAAGCAGTGTCCCAGAGGAAAGTCAGGTTTCTCTTAAGCAAGAAGGGGAAGAGAAATTCTGAGGAGGTTTTGCTTACAGGTATTGTTATTTGCACAAATATATAAATGGTGTAGTGGACTCTAACGTGCTCCCACATGATTCCTGCATACCCTTGGTGGTGTCCTTCTCTTGGGTGGGGGTAAGACTTAATGATTTGCTTCTGGCCAATAAAGTATGGCAAACATGACAAGCTGTACATGATTATGTTACATAAGATTGTAACCAGGGCCTTACACTGAGTCTCTCCCCCTTGTTGGCTTTGAAGAAGCAAGCTGCCATATTTTAAACTGCCGTATGGAGAGAGCCATATGACAGATAACTGAAGGGACCTCCAGCTGACAGCGAGCAAGGGACTAAGTCCCTCAGTCCTACAGCCTGCAGAGAACTGAATGATGCCAACAACAGTTTGGAAGGGCATTCCTTCCTAGTCAAGCCTCAGTTTGTGATCTTGCAGAGGACCTGCTAAGCCGTGCCTCAACTCATGACCCATATAAATGGTGAACTAATAAATGTGTGTCATTTTAAGCTGCTAGCCAAATCTTCATGCATTTGGAAGTTCTAAAATATTCTGTTACAAAAACTAATGTGTTAATAAGAGGATTTTTTAAAAGGAAATTATAAAAGCAGGCAAAGTTTGGAGAAAGGCTGAAGATAGCCAGAATGGCAGGAAGTAGTCGAGTGGAGGCTATGTCTGTGCAAAAAAAGAAAAGAAGAAATAAAAGCACATATGCCTCAATATTAACAATAATTCATTCTGGGGTGAAAGTATGGGTTATTGCTATTTTCCTTTGGATTATTTTATAATTTTCAAATTTCAAGAAGTGACAGAATGAAAGAGAGAGGAGGAAGGGAGGCAAGGAGGGACAATGGAAAAGAGGAAGGAAGAAAATGGAGGAGGGGAAAAAAAAGGAAGGAAAAGAAGGAAGTAGGGATGGATCACCCCGGGGATAGTTTGGATAACACATTAGGAGATGTGTTGGTTGATGCAAGACAGAAGGTTAGTGTAATAAGAACAATGAGAGTACATTGAGTAAGGAAGGGAGGAAGAAATGGAGAAAAGAAAAAAGAGAGAAGGAAGGAAGGAAGGACAAAGGGAAGGAAGAAAGAAAGATCTAAAAACCAGTATTGACAGTGGAAAAGAGAATGGAGAGGAGTTATTAAATAAATAGATTCAACAGGATTCAATGACTGTTTGGATATGAGTGCTAAGAGAGAAAAGAACTTTTAAATCAGATTATTGGTCCATGTGTTGTTGCCATTAATTCAGAATCTCAAGAAGACAGAAAGAGTTGTTTTGTTTTTTGTTTTGTTTTTTATGAAGAAGGTAAGAGAACAATCAGGTTAATGTTAAACAGATTGAGTTTGGCGTACCTATAGGATGGCTAGGTAGGACTGTCCAGTAAGACTTTGGAACTAATGTTCTGAAGTTAATAAACAAACATGAGTTTGATGTTATGAATGTGAGAATGACTGGAAGTGGTGGTAACTGAAACTTTAATTCTGAATAAGATTGTCTAGAAAGTCTGTTTAGAGAAGAGGGTCCTAAAATAAATGTGATACATACTTATGGAGAAATGTAAATGCAACTAAATCATGTAAAACCAAAATGATATGGTATGATCCAGTGTGGCTCTGAACCCATAGTGTTTGGGTTCAAATTCTAACTCAACCTGTTATTAGCTTCTGACTTCAGACATAAGTAACCTATGTTTGCCTTAGTAGTCTTGTCTATAAATGGAAATAATAATAGTGCCTCATATATAACATTCTTAGGATTCAGTGAGTTAATACTACATATCACTTAGAACTTAGAAAGCATGTAATAAGCTTTTAACACATGTTAAATACTATCATTAAATTTAGGGATCACAGACCCCTTCGAGCATTTGAAGGAGGCCATTCACTTTCTTTCCTAAGAAAACTCATTATAAAATTCAAGGGCAATTCAAGAGGCTGATAGATCCTTTGGGATCCATCTGTGGAAGGCAAGTGCTTTTGATGTCAAGTAAGAGGAAAAGAAGACCAAGAAAGGAATCCCTAAAGAAGCCCAATAATAATGAGTAGGTAGAAAAATTGAGAAAATCTAGATTAGGATTTCCATCCATTTCATACACATCTCTCCTATTGAGTAGAGTTCCCCACCACCTAATATAGCCGATTAACTCTATAGCCTAGTTTTAGGGACCATATCAGTATAGCTGTCTTTTCTTATCCTCACGTCAGCCAGATATTTATCTTTCCTGTCTCTCCTCTTCTGGGAAGTGAAACAGTTTGCCAGTCCCCTGACATTAGATTTTGAACATTTCCACAGTCTGCATTTTTCCCCCCATAGGCCAACTCTTGTTGCTCTTTTAAGTCTATTTTTTTTTTAGTGTTTATTTATTTTGAGAGAGAAAGAGCACAAGGGAGGGGCAGAGAGAGAGGAAGAGAGAGAATCCCAAGCAGGCTTCACACTGTCAGTGCAGAACCCGAAGTGGGGCTCAATATCACAATCTGTGAGGTCCTGATTTGAGCTGCAGTCAAGAAATAAAAGAATTTCTTTCCAACGTTTATTTATTTTTGGGACAGAGAGAGACAGAGCATGAACGGGGGAGGGGCAGAGAGAGAGGGAGACACAGAATCGGAAACAGGCTCCAGGCTCTGAGCCATCAGCCCAGAGCCCGACGCGGGGCTCGAACTCACGGACCGCGGGATCGTGACCTGGCTGAAGTCGGACGCTTAACCGACTGCGCCACCCAGGAGCCCCAAGAAATAAAAGAATTTCTTAAAAGAGCAGGGGCGTCTGAATGCCTCAGGCGTCCCTGCTCTTTTAGGTCTAAAGCATTCTCTAGAGTCCACCTGTTCCAAAAAGTATTTCCTAATTAACCCTATCCCTTCACTTATCATGCACTTAATACATTCCCAAACTGGTGAATAAATCTGTCACTACTTTCTTTTATATTCTCTATTAGTATGTAGTAAAGAGAGATTGTGTCTATTTAAATAGACCCTTAATATATGTCCACTTAAATATATTTTAAATGTATTTTACAAATAAAGGGGTAATAGAGGAAAAGGAGCACCTCAATAAAATCATCCTGGATCTTTCCTAATATGAGAAGATAAAAATAAGTCATTATAGAAAATTTTTTTCCAATTGTCTCAGCAAAAGTCCCTTTCTTTTTTAATCTATGTCCTGCTGTTGTGATACTACACTATCAAAGATCTCATTTATTTCAGGTTTAAGAAACCCAACTGACCTAGATACGAGGTCCTTCCAAAGGAGCTATATCAGAACTCCATGACATAAAAAACACTTCCATCTTACATTTCATAGGAAAAGCAAATTACCATAGCAATTGACCTCAAAAAGTGCATAATGAATACAATGGTCAGAATCCAGTGCAAGTAACACATGCATTTTTTGCTTCTATGGTGTCACTTTTGAAACAAGCCTTTCTTTAAAATGGTTACTTTAAAAAATCCCAGTGTATGCAATAAAAATACCTTTCACATAGCATTTTGGAATTCATCCTCTATATTCTATCTTTGGTCATGGTAGGGCAGCTACTATATTCACACAAATAGAAAAAATTATCTGAACAAACAGAGGGGGGATATTCCTGAAAGATGAGCCTCTTTCTCTGTCTTTAGAATATGTATACTTACATATAACTACACTTTTACTATAGGTGGTAGAAGGGTTACCTATGGAGCTTGCAGTTAACAGAGATGCCAGGAGTGTTAATGCTCACAGAGGACTTTTAATTAAGCAGAGTAGGTATTTATATCAACAGGAAATGAAAAGCAAGACTTGCCAAGAAAGTTAAGAGCTTTCACATGTTTCCCTTTGCAAACTGTTCATTTCTCAACCAAGTCAATAGGGTATTTGTTTACTTTTGGGGATGTGTAAGGAAATCACCATGACCAATGAATACTTGCCATCTACGAAGGATCAGACATTCAGATTTTTCAGTATTTTCAGCTAGTTTTAAAACCCAGTGAAAGGAAGTTAACCTCAATTTAGATTTGTCTTTGCCTTCTTCCATAAATCAGCTACGGTTACAAAGCTGCTCAGTTTTTAATTCCGGTGTTTATTCTGGTGCCTTATTATTATTCCAGTTTTTAATCTCTGATAATGATGGTCTTTTCCTCCTCTTCCTCATATTAAATATCACATACAGTAAGGGAAGGCAGAGCTTTTTGTTGAGTTTTTCTGTGCCCTACTTCTGCAGCTGGCACCTCAGCCCCCGCTGTACTAAATCGACACTTCTGGAAGTAGCAGCTTCAGAGTGACTGACGACGAGAGCCATTGCTTTGCCCAAGTGTCAATTTAGTGCAGCAGGGGATGGAGTAGCAGGTGCAGCAGGAGAGAGACCTTATTTCATACTTAGAAAACAATTGCAAAAAAAATGCCAGAGGGAGGGGAAACTGGTTGGGAGAATAGAAGGGATAAAAGTAAGAAAGGGAAGGAGAAGGAAGCAGAAAAGCTATGGGCGCGGAGAGAGTGAGTAAATAAATAAATAAATAAATAAATAAATAAAAGCTGGAAAAAAATGAAAAGAATTGCAAAGAAGAATGAATAAAAGGTATTTTGTCCTAGAGTGATGTTTCATTTCTCTAAATTTAGAAATATCTTTTGCATAATAAGCATGTCATATATAATATGCAGCTACCATCTGTTTATACCTTCCAAAAGGAAAACAAATAACCAAATAATTAAACTAACAAATTCTATGCCATTTACTACCAGACTGGGTGAGTGCTTGATAAGGACTGATTCTGTGCTGTGTCTTAGCAAGAATATGGGGGGCGGGGGGAAATAAAGCAAAGACAGGACTCTGAGATTTTTAACTTGTAAACCAATATGCATTATCAACACAGAAAAAAAAAAGAATTAAGAGTGGAAAACAAGAGAATTCCTATAAATAAACTTCATTAAGATAATATCAATTCTTCCATTTCTTTCTTGGTTTTAATATCCTATAAACATTTCTAGTCATAGTCACACACAGGGACATGTCTGGAACAGATATTTCACAGACATTATATTCTTGGTAGTGGCTGCTAATGTTTCTAGACATGAAGGCAGATATTTCTAAAATCTCATTAAGAGAGCATTACAAGTTGATACACACACACACAAACACACACACAAACATATGTACATATGTGTGAGCATATACACATCTTAATCCACAAGTTACTTCTAATTTGGATGCTCTTATTTCTCCATTATTATACATGTAGCCAGTCTCTAACTCCTCAAAAAGAAAAAAAAAATAATACTAGAAAATGCTTCTGCAGTTTGTTCAGTTATCTTAAAGAATTAGACACAGAACAATTCAAGTCAGTCTAAAACTTATAATTATGACTATTTGACTGAATCAACCATAATGGTCCTTAAACCAGCTTGGTTCGCATATAAACTGCAGATGATTCAAATGTAGTTGTGACTAGAGTGGATTGAATTAATTAGATCAATGTTTCTAAAGTGTATTCCACAAAGATACTATGTTAGTGCCAAATCACTTAGAGAAATTCTGTGTACTCCATAGTCCATATGTTGGTGGCCAGAACACAAAGGAAAATATCTGCAAATCTTTGCATTAAAAAAGGTAGTAACAAATTAAGATTAAATGCAAGTTATCCTCATGTATAAAGACAACAGAATGATATTCTTAGATATGGAGAAATTATCACCGCTGTGCTTTGTCTGGGAAAAAAGAAAGATAAATTCCTTGAAAACATGCCCTAGCCAACCAAGGGAATAATCAAAATAAATAAATCAAAAAAAGAAAAATCATAGGATGATAATGGTCTCTCATTTTGTAGTAATTTAAATATAGTTAACCCTAAAAAATCTTTAATCAAAGAATGCAAATGTCTAAATTAAATTGAAAAAATACAAAATTAATAATAGTAAATCTCATATGCATTTTAATGAAGAAGCTAATGGGTCTAATTTGTAAATTAAATATGTAAATAGTGGGATCAAGTATGGGTGTGGAGCACCAAGAGACTAAAAATATGCTATTTTATATTATATATATTAGCATATATTTTATATTTATATGCTATTTTATTGATGGTGATAATTAAGGAAGTACAAACTAAAATAGGCTTTTTATGGTTATTCTATTAATCTTGTATTTGTTTTTTATACTTTTTAAAGTTTTCATTTAAATTCCAGTTAATACACAGTATGGTATTTGTTTCAGGTGTATAGTATAATGAGTGATTCATCACTTTGTTAACATTACCTGGTGCTTGGCACAAGCACACTCCTTAATCCCCTTCACGTATTTAACTCCTCCTCCCACCCACCTCCCTTCTGGTAACCATCAGCTTGTTCTGAGTTAAGAGTCTGTTTCTTGGTTTGCTTCTCTTTTTTTCCCATTGCTTATCTGTTTTGTTTCTTAAATTCCACATATGAGTGAAATGATATGATGTTTCTCTGACAGCACAGTACTCTCTAGCTCCATCCATGTCATTCGTTGCAAATGGCAAGATTTCATTATTTTTTTATGGATGAATGATATTCCATTGTCTACATATACCGCATCTTCTTTATCCATTCATCAATTGATGGACTCTTGGGCTATTTCTATAATTTGGCTATTGTATATAATGCTGCTATAAACATCCAGGAACATGGATCCTTTTAATTAGTAGTTTTGGTATTCTTTGGGTAAATACTTAGTAGTGTGATTGCTGGATCATAGGGTGGTTCTTTTTTTAACTTTTTGAGGAAATTCCATACTGTTTTTACAGTGGAGTGGCTGCACCAGTTTGCATTCCCACCAAGAGTGCAAGAGGGCTCGCCAATACCAGTTGTTCTTTGTGTTGTTTATTTTAGCCATTCTGACAAGTGTGAAGTCAAATCTCATTGTAGTTTTGATTTGCATTTCCCTGATGATCATTGATGTTGAACATCTTTCATGTGTCTGTTGGCCATGTGGATGGCTTCTTTGGAGAATTGTCTATTCATGTCTTCTGCCCATTGTTTAATTGGATTGTTCATTTTGGGGGAGGGGTGTTGAGCTTGATAAGTTCTTTATATGTTTTGAATACTAACCCTTTATCAGATATGGCATTTGAAAATATCTTCTCCCATTCTGTAGGTTGCCTTTTCCAAACGGAAATGTTTTAAAAAATGAAATGAGAGCATAAAAAATTAAAAACAAGATAAATAACTTAAGTAAAAATAAGCACACATTGCAGGAGATTTTGAAAAACAGAATATGGCAAGGAAATATTTTTTAGAAAACATTAAATTACCAAAAAAAAGAAATAAATGAGCAAAAGCAATAAATATAAGTTGTTTAACTTGGTAAAGGCAAAGTCCAAATCCTACTACTCTGTCCTGTAAAAATAATGCATAAAACAGAAACATAAAAGGAAAATATGGGAAAACATATATCAAACAAACACAAATCAATGAAGGAAAAAAACATGAAGAAGGAGGAGGAAATGAGATGGGGAACAATGCTATGATTATAATAATAATATGAAATTAGGAATTGAAGGCAAAAATCATTGAATGGGATTAAAAGGATCAGTTCTATGTCAGAATCCTTCACCACTGTGTATCACAAGATACACAGTTTGAAACTAGAATTTGTTGCAAAACTGGAGACTAAAAAAGATGGGTCTCCAAACCATACTACATTTATATTTAGGCAACTAAGGCTAATTATAGCTCAGTGTGTAGGAACAGCCATTTCATCACATAATTTACTTTGTTGCTCTTTAGCTTGGTGTCATTTTGATTAGCACTGTGTTCTCTAATACTCATACATTAAAATTTTATCTATCCCAGCAAACCCCAAATCACCTTTATTCATAGCAAATTGTACCTATGGTCTATTACTCTGTCTAATCTGCTCAGTTCAGTTTTCTAGTATGATAAAAGCTAACAGCATATATTGAATGCCTACTGTGTGTCAGTTACCAAAGAATTTTGTAGGTATTCTCACTAGAATTCAACTAGTTTTGTTCTTTTTTCTCTCATGTTAGTTATGACAGTACTATTGCACAACAGTCTAAGACACATAGCTAGTTAGTGGCAAAGCAGTATTTGAATCTAGATAATCTTAAACCTACATCCTTATCACTCTATGACCTCCCTACACTGACTTTTGTTTCTGTAACAGGATACATATTCAGTTGTAACAAAAGTAAACTTTACACATTGATTAAAATATGGCAGAACATGTGCAGAATTTTTGTGGTAACCCCAGAAGGAACATCTCTTAGCATTTTAGGGAGGGATAATTTTCTGGAAATATTCTGTGGCTACTAGTTTGTAACTACTCTTTTGCATCTTTATTTTTAACAAAAAATATATTTTAAAGGTTGCTTTATGTTAGTTCTGTATATGAAAAAATATTTCACTTTTTTAGTGGTTGGTTACTAATATGTATAATTGATATCTGCTACTATGAAAATATAGTTTGTATCCAATACTTTGCCATTACAAATAATTGGATAATTTCACATGGATAAGTATCCAGTGATTTAAACACACCCTCTTATATAAAATCAAGAGTTAGATTATGCAATAGAAAAAGTCACTTTTTCAAGTAGCAAGGAAAAAGTTAAAGTATCTAAAAATAAACTTAACCAAAAATATATAAAACCAGCTATGCAGTTGCTGGATAAAATGGTATGTGCATTTAAATTTTGATAAGTATTTCCAACGTGCTTTTCATACAGCTGGAAATAATTTTCATTCTCTCCTATATTTAGAATTTGCCTGTTTTCCCACTCTATGGCTAACATAAACTTTGGATCTTTGCCAGTCTAAGTGACAAAACATATCTCTTAATTTTAACCTGTATTACTCCTAATATGAGTAAGTTTGGTCATCTTGGAGTTTGAGAACTTGCTTTCTTGAATCCTTGAAAAAACTGTTCAAATGATTTGGACATATTTTTGTTGCATTCTTCACTTTATCCTTACTTAAGTATAAGTTCTATTTATGTATGAAGTTATTTATGTCTTTTTCTGAGATGTGTTGCATATGTTTTTATACTGGCCATTCATCTTTTGATTTAGATTCTGATGGTGTTTACAATCAAGATATTTTTATGTAATGGAATTTATCCATCTTTAATGGTATGACTTCAGGTTGTGGTATACTTCTTAGACGAGCTTTTCCTACTCTGAGATTTTAAAAATATTTCCCATGGTTGCTTCTAGGACTTTCGATTTTCAGTTTTTTTTTTTTTTGCCACTTATTTATTTGATACACCTAAAATTTCATTTAGTAAGATATGTAAAATGGAATATAACTTTATTCTCAAATGACTGTCCAGTTGGTCCAACACCCCTTTTTTTGAATGATTTCATCTTTCCTCTGCTGACTTGAAATGTCATCATCATCAAATAAACTATTTCAGTGTGATCTGAACTTTCAGTACTTTTTACTTGGAAGTTTCTGAGTATGTTTTAATATAGCTTTATAATGTATTTGAATACTTCATAATGCTTTTCCTTTCTAACTGTTCTTTACTTCTCTGGATTTTATAGGTTTTTTGTTTTTATCTATGAACTGTACATATGTCTGTTTTCTAAAAATTCTGCTTATATTTTTACTGGCATCATGCTAAATTTATAAATTAGCTTCAATAAATCCGACATCATTATGGTATGAGTTGTCCTTTCTGAAAAAAAGTTATGTTCTTTTGTGCTACTTAGGGCAGTTTTATAGTTTCTTCATATAGCTTGTACATTTCAGGTTAAATTTATCAGAGATGTTTTATGGTTTCCCGTTGCTATTGTAAACATACTCATTTTTCCCATCGAATCTTTTCACTGCTTGGTGTTGATACATATAGAGGCTACTAATTATTGCTTATTCAGTTTGTACCCAAGTATTTATCACATTCATTTTTTTTGGTAATAATTTTTGTTTAATCTTTGAGTTTTCCAAATAAATCAGCATAATTATTTCCTCCTTTTTTACAATTTGCACATTCTTTCTTTCTTTTCTTACACTTGACAAAAAATTCCCCTAATTTAATTCTTTCTGCTATTTTGGGGAAATTAAAACTACATTTCAAATAAACAGACTAGTAAGTATAATATTGACAATGCCATATTCCAATACAAATTTATAGCCTAAAATTCTCTTATTATTAAATAAAAATTTACTAAAAGTAATTTTCTGATTTTCCCTCAGATTGAAAACTCTGAAAAGTAAGGACTTTTTCTGTCTTGCTTTATGTTGCAAGTCAGTAATGTAAATTAAAAAATATTTGTTGGATGCAATCAAAACTTGATTATCTTCTGAACAGCAGTCTCAGTGTAGTTTGAGAAAATCATAATTGCTGCAAATGGTACAACCCTAAAAATGCAAGAAAATATCTGCAAATAATTCTTACTTACGTACAGGCACTATTCATGTATCTCTTATATCTCATAAAGGATTGGTATTCAGAACATATAAGCACACAATTCAATAAGAAGACAAATAATCCAATTAAAACTCACCAAGAATATCCAGTTTTCCCAATACCACTGTTGAAGAGATTGACCTTTCCCCATGTGTGTTCTTGGCACCTATGTTGAAGATTAGTTGACCACATATGTGTGGGTTTATTTCTGGGCTATTTTGTATCACTGGTCTGTATGTCAGTCTTAATGACAGTACCATACTATTTTAATTACTGTACATTTGTAATATAATTTGAAATCAGCAAGTGTGATTCTTCTAGCTTTATTCTTTTTTCTCAAGGTCACTTTGGCTATTCTGGGTCCTTTAAGGTTCCATATTAATTTTAGGTTTGTTTTTTCTATATCTCTAAATCATAACATTAGGATTTCATGGGGATAGTATTGAATCTGTAGATCTCTTGGGAAAGGATGAACATGTTAATAGTAAGTCTTCCAATTCATGAACACTGGATATCATTCCATTTCTTTACATCTTCTTTAATTTCTTTCATCAAATGTTTTGTAATCTTCAGTGTACAGTCTTTCACCTCCTTGGTTAGGTCTGTCCCTAAGTATTTTATTCTTTTTGGACCTGTTGTACATGTGTAAAGCTGGCCTCGAATCCTCTGTCTCCCTCTCTCTCTCTCTCTCTGCTCCTCCCCTGCTCGTGTGTGCACTCTTTCTCAAAAATAAATAAACACAAAAAAATGTTTTGCACAGCAAAGGGAAAACAGTGAAAAGGAAACCTATGGAATGGGAGAAAATGTTTGCAAAACATCTGTCTTATAAAAGGTTAATATCCCAAATACATAAGAAACTACTACAACCCAGTAGGACAAAACAAGTAACCAATTTAAAAATAGGCAAAGGGGGGCACCTGGGTGGCTCAGTCGCTTGAGCGTCTGACTTCAGCTCAGGTCATGATGTCACAATTTGTGAGTTCAAGCCCCATGTTGGGCTCTGTACTGACAGCTCAGAGCCTGGAACCTGCTTCGGATTCTGTGTGTGTCTCTCTCTCTGCTCTTCCCCTGATCACATGCTATCTCTCTCTCAAAAATAAATAAAGATTAAAAAAAATTTTTTTAAGTAGGCAAAGGACCTGAATAAACATTTTTCCAAAGAAAACACACCTCCAGGTATAGGAAAAGGTCCTCGGCTTTACTTACTATTAGGGAAATGCAAACCAAAGCCACAATGTAATACCACTTTACACTTGTCAGGATGGCTACTACATATGTGTATATGTGTGTGTGTGTATGCATATATATATATGTATATATATCTATATTTATATATATCTCATATATATACACATGTGTATATATATGAGATATATATATAGAGAGAGAGAGATATAGATATATATAAAGATAAACATTGGTGAGAATGAGGAGAGATTGGAACCCTTAAACACTGTTGGTGAGAATGTAAAATGGTACAGCTGCTATGGAAAACAGTATGTTGGTTCCTCAAAAAATTAACAGTGCTACTACCATAAGATCCAGGAATTCCACTTTTGGATATATAACCAATAGAATTGAAATCAGGATCTTAAAGAAATATCTGCACTTCTATGTTCATTGCAGCCTTATTCGCAATACCAAGATATAGAAACAATGTAAATGTTTATCAGTAGATATAAGGATAAAGACAGTGTGGTATATACATACAATGAAATATTATTCAGCCTTAAAAAGAAAAGAATCCTACCATTTATGGCAAAATGGATGAATCTGGAGGACATTATGCTAAGTAAAATAAACCAGTTTCAGAAGGACAAATATTGTATGATCCACATTTATGAGGTATCTGAAATATTCAAACTCATAGGAGTAGAGAATAGGATGGTGGTTACCAAGGGCTAGACAGGAGAAAATGGGGAGCTATTGTCCAATAGGTATAAATCTTCTGTTATACAAGATGAATGCATTCTAGAGATGCTGTACAACACAAGACCTACAATTAACAACACAGTATTGTGCACTTAACAAATGTGTTGAGAGGGTAGACCTCAGAGTCTTACCACGGGAGATACAAGGAAAAAGGAGATACAATGAAACTGTCAAAGGTGATGGATATGTTTATTATCCATTGATCATGATGATATGTCACAGATGTATGCATATATCCAAACTCATCAAATTGTATACATTAAACATAATACAGCTTTTTTTGTATTATCAATTATACCTCAGTAAAGCTATTTTTAAAAATGGGCAAAGGATTTGAATAGACATTTTCCAAAAACAGATACACACATGGCCAATAAGTATATGAAAAATGCTGAACATCATTAGCCATTGAAGAAATGCAAATCAGAATGACATGAGATACCACTTCACACCCACTAAGATAGCTAAAATAAAAAAGATAATAACATACGTGGATGGAACTGGAGGGTATTATGCTAAGTGAAATTAGTCAGAGAAAGACAAAAATCATGACTTCACTCATGTGAGGAGTTTAAGAGACAAAACAGATGAACATAGGGAAAGGAAGCAAAAATAATATAAAAACAGGGAGGGAGACAAAACAGAAGAGACTCGTAAATATATGGAGAACAAACTGAGGGTTACAGGAGAGGTTGTGGGGGGGTGGGGAATGGGCTAAATGGGTAAGGGGCACTAAGGAATCCACTCCTGAAATAATTGTTGCACTATATGCTAACTAATTTGGATGTAAATTTTTAAAAATTTAAAATAAAATTTAAAAAAAGATAATAACAAATGTCGATGAGGATGTAGAAAAATTGGAATCCTCATACACTCCTGGTGAGAATGTAAAACTGTACAAATGTTTCAGAAAATAGGTCAGCAGCTCCTCAAATGTGAAAATCTAAAGCTCCCGTATGACCTAGCATTTCCATTCCTAAGAAAAATGAAAATATACACCTACACAGAAACTTGTATGAATGTTCATAACAGCATTATTTATCAAAGCCCTAAATTGACAACAAAACAAATATTTATCAACTGAGAAAGCGATACATAAAATGTGATATGTCCATACAGAGGAATATTATTCAACCATAAAACAATGAAGCACTGATACACAGATGAACCATGAAAGCATTATGCTAATGGAAAGAAACCAGTTACAAAAACCACATATATTTTTTATTTCATTTATATGAAATGTCAAGAACAGGCATATCTATGGAGAAAGAAAGTAGATTAATGGTTGACTAGGGCTTGGGGGATGAGGGTGTGCAGGGGTGTGGGGAGAATGGAGAGTAATGAGTACTGATTTTGGGGATGATAAAAAAATTTTAAACTGAAATAGTGGTGATTACACAACTCTGAATATACCAAAACCTTTGAATTGTACACTGTAAATGAGTAAATTTTATGACATATGAATTATATTACCAATAAAGTTTTTTTTTAAAGGAAAACATTATTGGGGTGCCTGGGTGGCACAGTCGGTTAAGTGTCCGACTCTTGATTTCAGCTCAGGTCATAATCTTAAGATCATGAGATTGAGCCTCGCATCCAGCTCCACGCTGGGCATGGAACCTGCTTAAGATATTCTGTGTCTCCCACTGCCCCTCCCCATGCACACATGCATGCTGTCTCTCTCTCTCTCTCTCTCCCTCTCTCTCTCTTACACTCTCTCTCTCTCTCTCTCTCAATGTCTGTCTCTCAATAAATAAATAAATAAATAAATAAATAGGAAAACACTATTAGGCAGTTAGCAAATATTTATGATAGTAACTTATATTCCAAAGTAGATGTTCAACTAATACCTGTTGTTGATGAGAAGTGTTTTTTTTATTTAGAAAAAAGTATCAATAAATTCAAATGATTGATGGATTAAATATTAATTTATTCAAAAATCATTTAGTGAACACTCACCCACTATATGCCAAACACTAAATTTAGGGGCGGAAAATGGAAAAAAGTGATAAAATTGTGGTGTTTCCTGTAAGATTGGATAGGGAAGGGTGACATAAACAAAATACAACTTAGAAAATGGTAAAGGCCATATTTGCAGTTAGCGTCCTGGGGGTTAGCGATCAGCCTGGCCAGGGAGGGATCAGGGAAAGCTTAGAGAAAGAGGTGGAACTTACCATATAGCTAGGGCTTAGATGTGTGTAATGGGAGGACAGGGTGTGGAGGTATACAAAAGAAGTTAACTTCTGCCTTACTTACATTTTGCAACATTAAAGATAAGTAAATTGGTCTATGAAAGATTTGCTATGATAAGCCTTACCATTATGTGGGATAAATGTACATTTTGCAAAGCTGTCACAAAATTCTATCTCCCATTCGAATTCTACTAAACTTACTGCAACACTTTTTGTATAGGTTGTAACGTAGAAAAAAAGATGATCCAGATACCAGAAGAAAGGAAATCAATAAACAAGTAAAGCAAAGTGAAATCTAAGATCCAAAGAGAGAAAATAGAATTTTTGAGAGGGTAATATTCAGACTAGATACTGTCTTAATATAATATTTCTCCTCAGTAACTTTTTTCGACAGCTTCCCTGGTCTTACAAAAGGCCAGAATTGGTTTGGTAATATTTAGTCTTAAGGTTTTCCTGGCAGTCCAGTGTAACAAATTGTTTCTTGGTTAATAATAAATTTCCAGTAATAAATTGCTTAGCAGACATCGCTTTACTCCTCAAAGCTCTCAAAGCCTTAAATAATGGTCACGTTTCAGTCAGAAGAAACCTTTGTTTGGTACAATTCAAATGATTGTTCCATTGAAAAGTCTAATATTGAAAAGTAATGCCATCTATATTGACTTTTTCGAAGCAACTCGCAGCATTGCTTCTTAGACTCTCCTCTACCTGGTGGGGCAGCGATGGGACAATTGGCAGTATCTCTGTTTTAGAGACACATTCGAGCTAATTGACTTCCTTCATATCACACAATTTGTCATAGATCCACTCTTAGAATTCTGTCTTCTAACTTAAAGTCCAGTGGGTTTTCTATCAGACACTGCTGACTGTGGTTTGAACGTTTATATATAGAAAAACCATAAGGGAAAAATTCTCAGAGCATTGAACTATTTATCCCTGACTACTGTCATATCTAAGTACTCGGGCCCCACTTGCCTTCCCTGCTGCCTTTCCTCTTCTCATCTGAGTTTAAGATTTCCCCTTTGAAACTTAAATTCACTATACTCTACTCCAGAAATGAAACTTTGCTTCTTCATGCTCTCTTTTTCTATGTATTAAGGGGACTAATACCTTCCAAAAAGAGCTGTGCTTACATCAAAGGCAAGCTGAGCCCCTTTCTTTGACAGTGCACCTTACCATCACATCATTATGTGTTTCTGCCTGTAAGAGAGAGAAGAAAGACACTGTCCTCTTAAATTCTCTATGCTTAAAAAAAAAAAGCAAACAAACAAAATCGCTAAAGTATCAAAGCCCATTGCCCTGTAAAAAGATAGGGCCATAAACTTATTAAACATTATATTATTAACCCAGAATTGCACAATTAACACATGCACACATTGTTGACTTCAATATAAGAGGTGAGTTTGATCAATAAATTCCTAACAAAATAAAATATCCTTCATAAGGCATGATCCTAGGATGAGGAGCCAAGAAAGCCTATAATTGTTGTATTCTTTCCTTTTACTTATGTTGAATATTATTAAAGTTTCTGATACACACACACACACACACACACACACACACACACACCCATATATGGCAGTGTCTTACGAAACTGAACTCGCTCTTGCCATATGAGCCAACATAACAAAACAGGGAGGAGATATTCATAAAAATTACAGTCTTCGTTTCTGTAAATGGTCCCATATTTATAACTACCTTCTTCCTTTACTTGTTCTGTATTCTCTTTGCCTTCAGCAAGGACATCAACAGGTTGTGGCTGGTAAGGACCCAGTGGAGTGATCCAAAACTTCATTCCTGAAACGTCTGGGCCATTAGTAGCTCTATTTGAATTGGGTTCTTGTAGTTTTCCATGGACCTTAACCACAGAGCATGGTAATACTAATGCACACTCTAAGGCATCTCCTGTATCATACTCTGGATAGTTTAAGCAACAGGAATTTATTTTTCATCATTCCAGAGGCTGAAAAGTCCAAGATCAGGGTATCAGCATAGTCATTGTCAGTTCCTGGTGAGAACCCTTTTCCTGGATTGCAGACAGCTGCTTCCTCACTATGTCCCCACATTGAGGAGAGAAAGAATGTAATCAAGCTCTTTGCTGTCTCTTCTTATAAGGGCACTAATCTCATCATGAGGGCCCCACCTCCATCACATCATCTAAATAAACCTAAATGCCTCCCCAAATCCCTGTCTCTAAGTATCACCACATTAGGAGTTAGGGATTTTAGATATGAATTTTGGAGGAAAATAATTCAGTCGATAGCTCCAATAGGGGTCATCAAGGGATCATCACTACGGAAACTATAACCATTAAAAGAATAATAGAGTGATATTATGAATAACTGTATGTTAATAGATTGGGGATTTCAGACAAAGTACACACATTTTTGACTGATATAAATTGCTAAATCTACAATAGAAAAATAGAAAACCCAACTAATGCTATATTTATTAAAAATATTGAATTTTCAATTAAAAATCTTTACATTAAGGAAACTCTAGGCTCATTGACTTCACTAGTGAATTCTATCATTTAATCCTATACAAACTCTTTTAGAAAATAGATCAAGGGAATACTTATCTATTCATTTTATGAGGTCAGTATATGAGGTATCTATTGCTGCGTAACAAGTTTCCCTGAAGTTTAATGGCTGGAGAAATATTGATTATTTCACAGTTTCTGTGAATCAGGAATTCAAGAAAATTTTAGCTGGGTACTTCTGGCTTCCAAGAGTCTCTTGTAAAATTGTAAGCAAGATGTTAGCCAAGTCTGCAGGCATTTCAGGGCTCAACCAGGAGAGAATTTTTGACAAGAGGCTAAGGTAATTCCATGAGGAAAACATATGAAGCTGTATCGATTGGATATCCACAGGGAGAAAAATGAACGTATAATTTTTAACCTCACGAACCTTAATTTTTATGAACCTTCATGCCGTTCACAAAAATTAATTCAAAATGGACCGTTGACCTAAATGTAAAAGATAAACTGCAATACTTCTTATAAACTAAAAGAAAATACAAGATAAACTATATGCCATCATAGTGAAAGACTAATTTTCTTAAATAAGATATTTTAAAAGTATGATCTATAAAAGAAAAAAGTTTAAAATGGAATCATTGAATTTAAAATTTCTGCTCTTTGAAAAGAAAAAAGTTTAAAATGGAATCATTGAATTTAAAATTTCTGCTCTTTGAAAGACTACATGAAGGAAATGAAAAGGCAAGGGCCAGTCAAGGAGAAAATATTAGCAATACATATATGTGTGTGTGTGCGCGCGCACACACACACGTGCGCGCATGTGTGTACGTGTGTTCTAAGATATAGGTTCTAAGTATATATTTCTTACAACTTAAAAACTGAGTATTTCAACCTAAAAAATGAACAGAAAATTTGAACAGACACTGCACAAAATAAGATATATGAAAGGTCAGTAAAAACTGGGAAAGATGATCAGCATCATTGACCATTAGGTCAATGCAAATTAAAACTACAATGTGATACAACTACAACCACACACACAGAAAAGACTAAAAGTAGAACAATGATTATACCATTGTCAGTAAGGATGTGGAACAATGGGAATTCTCATATCTTGGGAGAAATGTACATAGCACAACTATTTTGGAAAACCGTTTGGCAGTTTATTAAGGTGTTAAATATGCACTTAACATATGACCCTGCAATTCTCGTAGGTATATACTTAGGACAAATTAAAAATCTTTGTGGGGGCGCCTGGGTGGCTCAGTCGGTTGAGCATCCGACTTCAGCTCAGGTCATGATCTGACAGTCTGTGGGTTTGAGCCCTGCGTCAGGCTCTGTGCTGACAGCTCAGAACCTGGAACCTGTTTCCAATCCTGTGTCTCCTCTCTCTCTGCCCCTCCCCCACTCTCACTTTGTCTCACTCTGTCTCTAAAAAATAAATAATATAAAAAAAAAATCTTTGTGGACACGAAGACTTGTACAAGAATGTCCATGGGAGGTGTTGGGGAAGAAGCCATTGTGGGACCAGTCACCCTTCTTTGGGACTGGTCATCATTGCCCTGGGCTTGGAACAGTCATCTATATGGAAGCTATCTGCAAGGTGTTGCTTGGTCCCATATTCTTCTTTATTAGGAGAAAGCTTTTCTCTGTTCTGGGTATGCTGTGAACTTCCATGCACTGTTTAAGCATGTGCGTCACCTGGCACCTGCCCATTCCCACCAGTGTATTTGTCACCTGCAGGAGGAAACCAGGTCTTTGCCTGCATCAGCTGTTGGAAAGGACTCGTTGGCCATGGGAGTCCAGTGCACCCTACAGACACTAATATTACCATGTTTCTTCTTTCTGTGAATACATTGTGTTACAATCAGTGCTTGGTGTGTGAGTCCTTCCTGGTGACTCCCAATGCATAGAAGATGCATTGGATTAGATCTATGGACGCCCACTTCTGGTGATGGGCCATGGTACAGTCTCTGCCATCATCCACACCGTGGGAATCCCCATTTGGGATGGGTAGCTAGATCTTCCTGCTCGACAGGAGATTTGTTCATGTTAGCCCAAAGTGGAAATGATCCAACTTTCTTTTCTTTGAAAAGAAAAATAAATTGTAGTTTATCTATAAAATGGAGTCTTACTCACCGTAAAAAGAATAAGTTGCTCATACATCCAAAACCATGAATGAATCTCAAAAACACTATGCTGAGCAAAATAAGCCAGACACAAAAGAGTGCGTAATATAATGATTTTCATTTCTATAAAATACTAACAAAGGGAAATCTAATATACAGTGACAGAAAGCAGATCAGTGGTTTCTGAGTTTGAGCTGGGGTGGGGGTGGAGATTGACTAAGCAGGGACACAGAGGAATCTTTTGGGGTGATGGAACTGATTTATATCGTGATTGTGGTGGTAGTTAAATAGGTGTCTGCTTTTGTTGAACTGTATACTTAAAATATGTGCATTGTATTGCTTATAAATTATACCTTAATCAAGGTGTTTCCAAAAATTAAATAAATGTAAACACACTAAATACTCCAATGGAAAACCAAAGATTGTCAGATTAAGTTTTAAACATCCATTACATGTCATTTAAAAATGACATTTCCAAAACCAAAAGCTTCAGAAACATTTAAAGGAGGAATCAGAATATGACATAACAGACAAGTGTTAACAAAATAAAGCTGTTATAAACAATGAACGGAACATACAAATACTGACTTGGAAAGATGACCATGCTAGATTAAGTGGGGAAAAAAGTGACCCAGTACATAGCATATTGTGGATATGTGTCTGAGTCAGAAAGACTCAAGAAATAACACAATGGTAGGGTTTAACTGATGAGCACATGATGAGGGGCTATTTACCTAGGGGGAACAAGGGTAAGGAAGGAAGTCAACAAAGGATGATGGAGCCGGTGGGGTAGCAACAGCAGAAAATCTCTGCCGCCTCACTGTGTGACAGGGAAAAGGCAAGGAACACAGCCTCAGCCAGCCTGGCAGCAGTGGAGGAAGAGACTGTGGTCAGAAGGGGAACAAAGGGGCATCAGTTCTCCTCTCTTCTTCTGATAGTCTTCCAGCACTTCTCACAAGCCAAACCCTAAGTAAGGGATCAGTGCAATCTGCACAGAACAGCCTCCCAGGCCTCTGAGGACAGAAGGGAAAGAATGTGTGAGAGGCATGGGGACAAGTGTAAAATCATCCGCCCAGATACCACTCTGTCCAACACCAACACACAAAAGTAACACAGAGAAAGCAAAAGCGTAGCAAAGCAAACCAAACACCAGAAATCTCTCTCACGCATGCTCTCTCTCTCATCTGTATTAATATGCTTTTATGAACCTGAAGAAATGACTAGAACACTAGGAAATTATTGGCATTGATTTAAGCAAGAAACACTGGAATGTAAGAGGGGTTGGGGAGGGAAATATCTTAACTTTTTATTTATTCATATCATTTCATTTGTTTCAATGTGCATATATCAGTTTTGTGTTTATGAATATACACTGAAATAAAGTGGTATTGTACAAAATGCAAATGTATAAACATGCATATAAAATTAAATTTCACAAGAACCATAAATTTTGATGACAGTGCTTTTGATTTGTCTCATTTCTTTCTATTCTAAGTTTTTTTCAAAAATATTTCATGTTAATTTTCTTCTTTTGATCAAAATCAAAGTGACAATAAAACTGCTTCAAACAGAACAAACATTCTGTAATGCTAATAAATGGCACCATGACTGAACTTACAGTGACAATACATGACCACTGAAGTCATCCATGCAGGGCTGATACATCAGTACTCTTAAGAATCATGGTTATTATCTTTGAAAGTTATTATCTTTTTAATTTGCTAAATTTAAATTTTATAGGTATGGAAGTGCATGAATGTGTGTATGTTCACATGTATGTGTATGTGTCTCACATATGTATGTATATTTTTTATATGAAATGGAATGTTTTTCATATAAAAGTGGAACAAGAATTACCTTCTCAGTTAAACCCTGATTTCTCTATCTAGATGTTCTTGTCCATTATTCTTCATGGCTCCTGGCTGTAGCTTCTTCTTTGATTATCATTATTATTATCTTTCCTTCTCTGTCATTCTCCTCTGTTACATCTGAAGTGAATGTTGGGGAGCATTTCTGCTCTGGGGACAGAATAGTTTATACAGCCTGCTTTCTGCTGGAGCAAGCTTGAGAGCCAGCAGATTGTTTAGTCTGGACTTGGGTTTTTTTGCAATACAATTCAATCAAAACTTAGTACGTTTCTTTTCTTTCCTTCCTTCCTTCTTTCTTTCCTTCCTTCCTTCCTTCCTTCCTTCCTTCCTTCCTTCCTTCCTTCCTTCCTTCCTTCCTTCCTTTCTCCCTCCCTCCCTCCTTCCTTCCCTCCCTCTCTCTGTCTCTCTTTCTTTCTCCCTCCCTCCCTCTCTCTCTTCCTTCCTCCCTTCCCTCCCTCCTTCCTTCCTTCTTTCTTCTTTCTTTCTTTCTTTCTTTCTTTCTTTCTCTTTCTTTCTTTTTCTTTCTTTCTTTCTTTCTTTCTTTCTTTCTTTCTTTCTTTCTTT
>NW_024412388.1:82037368-82195138 GCF_014898765.1 Herpailurus yagouaroundi | reverse complement strand
TTTCTTTCTTTCTTTCTTTCTTTCTTTCTTTCTTTCTTTCTTTCTTTCTTTCTTTCTTTCTTTCTTTCCAGATATAAAGAACACCCCCAAACCTAACATCCAACCCCTAGATCTAAAACATTAAAATGAAGTTCCACTAATATGCTCTTTCTCATTCCATCTTCCTGCCTTCCTCAGAGGCAGCTAGCCATTATCCTAAATCTGTGTTTATCCCTTTCTTATCTAAACACACACACACACACACACACACACACACACACACACACACACCTGCTTGAACAATGATTTTTTAATGGAAATTGTTTTTAATTTTATAAAAGGTCTTCATGCCAAATGTAATCTGTGGCCCACTTCTGGTACTCAAGTACAACCTAATCATGTTGTTACAGGTATCTGTAGTTATGTTTCATATACTGTGTAATATTTCATAGGGTCAATATACCAATTTTACCCTCTTTTCTATGGTAAATTCTAACTTTCTGCTATTGTTAACAGTATTGTTGTGCACATTTCTGTATACATTTCCCGGTACAAATATGCAAGAGTTTCTCTTGAGTCTGTATGTAGGAATAGAATTGCTGGGATTTAGGTTATGTTCAACTTTACAAAGCAAACACAAATTGTCTTCCAATTTACACTCAAAGAAGCGATATTTAAGATAATCTTTCAGGCCACACCATCTCTAATGGTATCATAAGACTCCTTAATTTTTGCCAAGCAAGGAAGCATGAAATAGTATTTAATTTTGGTGATGTTTTATTATTTATTTATTATTTGATAACCTATTATCTTTTTTCTTCCTAGAATATAATCTTCATAAAGCCTGAAAAAAAACCTCAGCAGGTATCTGATCTATTTGCTTTCAGTCAATTTCGTGTGCCAGGAAGCACACTCAAAGTTTATTCTTAGACATAATTCTGAAACCAAATTGATTTATTTTCTTCTAGCCTCCCTGCCTCTCTCTTTTAGTATAATGATGAATACCTTTAGGCCATCTGAAATAAAAGGTGGAAAGATCATACTCTATCTGATCTCTTTTGTAGGACTAACTCTCTTTGTTCTCTGAGAAGTTTTACTGAGACTTTGATGCTCAAAGTATTTTTCAAACTTCTCTCTTACTGTCTGAAGTCCAGGAACAATTCACCTTTCCTAGCCTTGGAAACTCCAAATGTATAGTCTCTGTATTCCCTCTTATTTCTGCTTATAAACCAGTCAGTTCTTCCTTGAGCTGATCTATTTTAATACTTCACCAAAGGGGAAAGGGCCAATATAAACAATCTTTATTATTTCCAGTCACTTCTTCTAAAGCAGTGGTTCTCAACCCGAGGCAATTTACTCCTCCAGGGGGCATTTGGCAATATCAGGACTAGGAAGACGTGATGGCATCTAGTGGTAGACACCAGAGATGCTGCTAAACATCCCACAATTAACAGGACAGCCACCACACAGCAAAGAATTCCCTAGCCTAAAATGTCAGTTGTGCTTCTCTTGAGAAATCCTGATCTCACATTACAGGTGTAGAAAGTACAGGGTCTGCCTTCTGACTTATTATAGGTGATAGTATGAAATGTTCCGACATTGCATAACGTGAGTTTCCCTCTTTTCAACTTTTCCAACTATTTTTTGCTGGCTAGTGCTGTCAATGTTACAAATCTTAAGTTACATTAATACCCCACTTCAGGGTCACAGTTTCTGTGTCCAGGTTTGTCTAAGGGCTGTAAGAAAAACTCTAAAATTTAAGTGGCTTACCACAATAGCAAAGGGTGTAATGTGGCTGTTTGTGGACAGTTAGCTTGCTTCCAAGGTATGACTCAAAGACTGAAGTTTTTACCTTTCCCAGTATTTCAGAGCCCTCTTCTGGTGAGGCAGATGAGGGAAGAGAGAGAAAAAGTAGACAAGACCAAGGGAGGATTGTTAGACCTGAAATGACACATGTGATTTCCATTTACTTTCATTGATCTGCCACACAATCTATCCTTGTTTGTTTCTGATGTTCATAGAAATGCCTCTTGTTTTAAGCTCTTTGACTTCTTAAAAGGAAATTATACTGTATTATTCTTATTTCAAAGGCACTAAGCTTTCAGTAGAAAATGTTCATTGATCAAGGAAGAAAATAAAATTGCTCACTCTTGGATGTTTATTGCCAAATTTTGCATGTGACTTTTCCTGTATTTCCATTCCTATAACTCTGTAGCCTATTATTTTTTCAGATATGTTAATACCTTCATTCCCTGGCCTGTGAGTTAGGTGAGTGCTTATCTCTACTCTGACTCATGTAGGTTTTAAAGCTGAATATTTAGAAGATAAACTTAGTCTCACAACTTCTCAGTTCTTTTTAATCATCAGTTTTCTTTCCGAGTAGTCTTTATTCTAGCAAAATTCTATTTTTCCTTTATTGACTTGAATGAGAGATGCAAGGGTTTATGAACTCCCATGTCTAAGAAGAAGGCAGATTAGAGCTGTCATAAAGGATTGTGCCCAGTTCCCCAGACAATGCATCATCCACATCTGCAGACGGTGAAGTATAGAGGGTTCTAATGGGGTCTGTAAAGAACATACAAAAGCACCCCATGAGAGAAAAACCCAGCCATTGGGTATTTGCCACTCAGAGGACATCAGATGGGAAAGAGAGACAGTAATGGCAATAACAACTTACAGGCTACAGCTCCCGTCTCATTAATTTAATCACTTATTCAGTAGATTTGGTTTGAGCATCCTGTGCACCAGGCACCATTCTATAATCTGCAGATACAAGAGTAAGAAAAACAAATAAAGGTACTTGCCCTCTTGGAGCTTAACATTCTAATGGGAGAAAGGCAGATAATAAAAATAGGAAATACGTTATATAGGATGTTAAAAGATGGATTTAGAAACCAACAAGCATCATGACTAAAACATATAGCCATTTTTCACTGGATGAAAACATGGAAGCAGAGAATACTCTTTCCAGAAAAGTGTTTCTGAAAAGAAGGAAAATATGTCGTGAGATCAACAGCAGGCCTTTATTTTGCTTTAAAATAAGAGAGATTATTTGTATGTTAAGGGGAACAAGTTTCACTATACAGAAGACAATAGGTCAATTACTGGAATGAGAGTTCAGAAGAAGTGACAGGGAATAGAATTCATATCAGGAGATTGAATTGTCCTTCACCAGGAGTTTACTATGAAAGAAGAATTTCCATACTAGTTACTTGCTGGACCTCCCTCTCCTTCCCTCTCTTCCTGCCTCCGGCCCGCACCCCCCCACACACATATGCACAGTCTCTTGGACCTTCTGTCCATGTGGAGCATGATACTATTTGTCACATTTTCTAATAACATCCAAAGGATTATTGACCTTTTTGATCTCACTCCTCAACAGACAATGTAATAGAATAAAGCTTGGTAAGAAACAAGGCTTCCAGCTTTATACTCCATTCGATCCCTGTGGTAATTCAGAGAGTCTCATTAAGAGCCTCTTAGATGGATGGATGGATGGATGGATGGATGGATGGATGGATAGAGATAGGTAGGTAGATAGATAGGTAGATAGAGATAGAGATTGATCTGCAAGCATAGTCTCTTGTGTGACTTCACAGGGAAAATATTTTCTGAATTGAATGTGAGGATTTCAAAATGTTTTCATTTTCTAATTGTTTCTCAAAAATTTAGATGTCCAATTCCCGTTTGTCTTTCTGCATCTTATATGACTAACTTACAAATGACAGCAAGTGACAATGAGAATTTAAACAACTATCTTAAATATCCTTTTGAATCTTAAGCACATGGTTTATCTGATCCTGTTTTTTAAAAAAAAAAAATGTAGCCCACCGTTAAGCCTTTGTATATGTTCACACCACCTCCTTTTTTTTCTTTGCAAATGGCACTGATCACGTGAAAGGAAAATAGCAAAGGTTATCCTACTCTGCAAATAAGGTAACTCATCTAATTCTAATAACTATGGTCTAATCTTGGCTCTTCCAATAATACTAAAATAATTGAAAACCACACCATGAACAAGTCTAAAAGCGCCAAAGTGACATAAAACTAATTAATCACTATCAATTTAATATGTGCCCTATCCGTTCAACCAGCTCAGCTCCTCTTGACTTTATGGATGATATTCACTCTGCTCACTGTGCACATCAATTCTCCAGAAAATGGAGTTCTGTCTCTCCTCCACTTACAAAAGTAGTTTAATACTGTGAACTCTTTCTATCATAATTCTTCGGGTCAATCCCATCATCTTTCAGAGACCACCTCCTCCTCAAATGAGTGCATGAACCAGTGCTGTGATTTGCATTGCAGTGTTTTGAAAGTATTTCTGGGCTATATTTCCTTTCTAAAATTGTTCATCTTCTTTCAAGATCACATTGAAGACCTCATCACTGGCATTTCTATTTCTCATGAAGCACAACAAAGGTCAATGATAATTTTTTCCTTTATTTATGTCAGGTAGGTGGTATTGTGTACCAGATGTAGTTAATCTATTCATAATAAAGAACATGTCCATCATCCTCAATGCTAATATTTTTTATTCAATACACAGTAAAACATATTAATTATCTTTTATTTCTAGCTTGAACTTAAAAACTATAGACTCTTTTTAGGTTTTAAGTAAATAAAACCCACCAACTGGCCTTAGGCAAGTTGCTTAAATGTACACAGTGGTCATTCCTTTACCTATTACAAGGGGGAAACAATATCATTTATCCCATGTAGTACATGTCTGAAATGTTGCATAATTGTTATCTATTAGTTTTATTCTTACTATTATCACTCAGTTGCTATACATCCTGAAATGTGTTACCAAGCATAGTGGACCTGCTTTGCAGGAGGAAACAATAAGAAGGATCTAGAAAGATCCAGGTCATCGTAACTGCAATAATGGGGTGTGGGCTGTGTAAGAGATTGATGATTATAGGAGAGTAAGAATTTTATTTATTTCTATTTTTTAAATGTTTATTTATTTTTGAGAGAGAGAGAGGGAGGGAGGGAGAAAAAGAGAGAAAACAAATGGGGAAGGAGCAGAGAGAGAGAATCCCAAGCAGGCTCCGCACCATCAGCCCAGAGCCAGATGGTAGGGGCTCGATCCCATGATCCTGAGATCAGAACCTGGGCTGAGATCAAGAGTCAGATGCTTAACCAACTGAGCCACCCAGGTGCCCCTCCATTAACACTGATAGTGACTCTGGGCAGGAGAGCAGGTGTTATCACCCTCAGTGTTTAAAATATATATTTATTAAGAATAGAAGGTTAGAATATGAAGCAATCCTTATTGTTTTTCAAACACTTGGTGAAAACAGGCCTATGCTGTTCTGGACATGCCAGAGCAATCACTAGTTTTCAGTCATTGTGCCTGAAGGTGGTGGCAGATAAGGTTAGTTTTCAAAAACGTTCACTCTGTGGGTAAATTTATTTCTCAACCTCCTTAATTCTGTACTGGCTGTGGGGCTTGCTTCAGCCAGGTAGATGTTAGGAAGCAGGGTGCAAGCAGAGGTTATGAGGGTGCTTTTGTGATGGACTCGGTGCTTGAGCCTAGCTCTCACCCTGGAAGAATATGGCTGGGATTGCTGGCCGGTCCCAGCAGGAGGCTGAGAGAGGCTGGGGCATGGCAGAGCTCCCAAGGTAACCCAGGCTAATCAGCTGCCCCTGAACACTTGAGAATAAGTGATTCTGGTCTTAATCTGCTGACTTTTGGAAGTTTGTGGCATGCAACAGTTGACAATAGTCACAGCATGTCACGCTGCATGACGTAGCACACCTTGTGCTGGTTTCTATACTTAATTTAGTGAATGTTTAGTTAAACTCAACCCAGATACCAAAGAACCATCATAGGAGACACTGACAAATATAGCACACAGAAGGCGGACATATGAAAGACCAGCTAGATGGCTCCCACTTCCTTTGTCTATCATAAAACTGTGGTTTAAGGCATTATTAAAAATGAGTAAATAAAACCTAGCACTGTAATTATGCTGAGCACATTCTGTGAGAGATGCTATTGGTCACTTATCCTAGTCCTTCTCCCGAGTCAGATGCCCTGCAGCCACACCCATCCTCCCTGCATGGAATGTAAATACCATTATGATCAGCAGAAGTGCAGCAGCCCTTTTTTGTGACCATGAGTTGACACATTAGGAGAAGGCCAAGAGATATACAGAGGCAGTGGCTCTACCATCATCAAACCCCTCAACCAATGCCAGCTGCACCCTGCTTTCCAGGCTCCTAATTATGTCTGAAAAATAACCCCCTCCTTAAGTCAGTCCCCTGTTACCTACAGTTTTTAGAAGCTTCTCTATTGCACTTTATAGCAGGCAAAAAGAAAATCAAGATATACCATGGCACAGAGTCCCCGGGTTAAGCTCATTATAGTCTAGTTATTCTCAGTAACCAAAATCATCAGTATATAATATCTGTCACTATCAAATCCTCCAATACTTTTATTACTTGAAAATAAAAGCATTAATACTTGAACTAAATTGTGAATGTCTAAGTTTTTACTGTTTTCAAAGAAACAAAAGATGCTTTAAGATTACAGTCTATACCTTTGGTGAATGAACAAAAGAAAATTTTCTAGAGTGATAAAGATGAAATGCTTCTGAAAAGGTTATCCATATATCAAAAGCTTAAAACATCAATATCAAATAGTCAGTAAAATTTAGACATACTGTAAGATACAATTAACTTGTCTTTGGAGTATTACAGGTTCTCCTGTAAGCCTAATTGTGCACTCTTTCCATGGCTTTCTTGTATTCGCAGTAGAGATTAGGAAATCGTTAGCTTAGTCATTAATTGGTAAAGATTTCTTTCCACCGGTGAATTTTCATTGAATATTAACACATGATTAACCCCACCTCACACATCAAGAGAAATGGTGTGAAACCATGTGAAACCCTGGCAATATTCTGTGACTGTTGAAACCTACTAAATAATTCCAGATCATAGATCCAATGCCTTTGTTCGAATATTAAAATTATGTTCTTCCATTTCATGATAGAGACATGAGTGATACAATTATAGGGCTTAGAAACCTCACTCCAGGAAGAGGTCAGGAGAAACCAACTTGGTCCTTGATTTCTTTTCTCTGAGTCACTGCAATCGCTAAGAATTTAAGTTACATGTGTCATGTATATTTGATTGACACCATAAGGTTTTCATCTAAATTCGAAACCTATCTTGTTTGGATATATTTGAGCATTTTTATTGCATTTAGTCATGAGACTTGAATTCTGATAAGCTAGAATGTGTGATGTGGCTAGATCACACCAAACAGGTTACTTTTGAAATTAGTTTGAATCAATAATCCAAAAAGGAAGGGGGGGTGCAGAAAAGGCTATTTTGCTTTAGTTCTGTTGTGAAATAAAATCAAAACCATCAAAATGAAAACTCCCTTCATCACAAATACAATTTGCAGTCTGTATACTGAATATACAGGAGAAATAGATAGCAGCTAAAACAGACAGATAAAGCCAAATGAAGGAGCTAAAGGCAAAAGGCAACTAGTGATAGAAACAGAATGTGGGACAGCAGGCAGCCCAGCCAGCACAGTGAAAATGTGAATAAGCACATTCAGCAACCAACCTCCAATCATGGACGCCTGCTGAACAAGATGCTTCCTCTTCATTAATCTGCTAGAAAATAGAAGGTCTACTTCTCCCATGTGGGAGAGATACGGGATGAGTACCTAGGCAAAGAAATCATTTCTTTTCCTTTAAAGATAATAGGATTGCAGGCTGACAGAGAGGAAGGAGGGGGAAAGAGAGGCCCTCGCTCTTACTTGATCTGCATCCCGGATGTCAGTCAGACAACAACTGGGAAAATGAAATGCAAAAACTTATTTTGTCTTGAATCTGTGCCCTTCACTAAATCCTCAAATGATGAAACACTAATGTAGATAGTAGGAGATTGAGGTATTAATAAGAGGGATAGAGAATATCTCAGGCTGTTTTGCATTGATTGTGGAAAGCTATTATTACTGTATATTCCTGGTAGCCAGACCTAAAATATACCCTTTAGGATGTCCCTTTCTGTGGGTTCACATTCTTAAGGATATTTGCTCAAGAGATGCAATCTCTCCTTCTCCCCAATAACAGTTGCTGTATATTGAAACTGTTAAAAAAATACAACAGGCCCAAAATGGAGTCGTTCATGCTAAGCCCATGTCACCAAACCAAGACTTACTTCCTAACCTAATTGAAGTTTCAGGCTCCTCCAGGAATGTAATCTTTACTGATCAGTCTCGAATTTCCTGGTCAGTGCCAGTGAGGTAATCCACTTTCTACACTTCTTTCATCCCCTAAAGAAAGGTGACCATTCCTGAAACAATCCACTCTTTCCCCCCTTCTCCCTGTAAAAGCCTTCCATTTTGTTCAGCTCCTCAGAGCTTCTTTCTACCTACTAGATGAGATCCTGCCTGATTCATGAATCTTTGAATAAAGCCAATTAGATTTTCAAATTTACTCAGCTGAATTTTGTTTTTTAACAAAGCTCTGATGTAAAATTCAGAGTATTGAAATGCCATTCAGGATTAGTTCCCAAGGGGGAGCAGTCAGAAGAGGAGGAAACAGGAATTGGGGCATAGTTCTCCTATTCTTTCTGCTTTCTTGCAACAGTCCAAGATCTTTGAATGAAGAAGAGAAAAGCCATGGGCTCAAGGAGTACATAGTCAGGCAGACTAGCATCCCCTCATGGAGACATACCTTTGTTATTTCCGTTTGTAAGGAGAATATGAGCCTTCACTAGTCATGAGAGGCCAGTATAGTGTGGCCACTGGATATCTCTTGTCAGTTGCATTTTTCTCCCCATCATCAGCCTCCAGAGTTTCAGACATACCAAACCCTGCTTTCCTCTGAAGTCCACTGGATCTTTTCTGTGGTGGGCATTTACTGGTCCCTAAGAAAACCTACCTCTCACCTACCACACTGCCACTCCAAACTTCTGGTTTTCTGACATGACCCAGCACTCTTTCCTCCAGAAACTTCCCTCATCCAGGCAGACTTCAGTGTTCTTTCCTCTCTGCTTCCTCAGTGTCTTGAGAATGCATTCATTTCAGCCATCCCACTAATTGGCTTACTAGATGATTATTCAAAAGATGGTAACTTAAAGATAAGAACTTAATTTTTCATTTTTTTTTTCCTTAACAGCCAATACATAATAGGTTGCTCCAAAACATACATTTTTTTAGTTGAGCTAAGAGTTGCTTTTTTGCTCTTTTTACGTTATATTTCATACCAGTTCCCTTCTTAGCCAAAGGAAAAAAAATGCTTGTTGATTAAATCCAATTGATAGAGCCCATTCTTCACCCCTGACGTTTACTTGGTGAGTTCTCCATGTGCATTAGGATTGTAGAAATAGATTTTGATAATAATAGTTTAGTACAGTTTTCCAGATGATGGGTTGTTGGGGACAGACCCTAACTTATCTGTTTGTCTATTTGTATTTAAGTAATATTTTTCCTCAATAAAAGAGCTGTGGGTTGGGCTCAGGAATGCAACAAAAGTCCAGCTCAGTCAGAAAAGGAAGCTGCCAAATGAGGCAAGAGAACACTGTCCAGGCATCTCAGGGGAGTGGCCCTGTTATTTCACAGAGATGTTAAGGCATCATTCGCTGTTCTGCAATGTCAAGTCCAGCCCAGTGGATCTGACTGTCCACAGAAGACAGCCCAAATGTTTGCTTGCTTCAGGGTTGTTTCATGCAAATCCACCAGTTACTCATTTCCTAAACACTGACTCTCTAGGGAAACTGATGCAGTCACCAGATCATCATTTCTGTGATCAAGGAACCTGGTAAGAGTCAGCTTGATTTTGGCCCCACTATTTCCTTTTCTGCAAAAGACAAAAGGAAAAAGGTTTTCTTTATGCTTCCATTTACATCACACAGGATCCTCATGGGGGTGCAATTTTCTCTCTTTCTTTCATTGAGCATCAGTTCTATTTTTATATCAGGATCAAGAAGTAGCCCAGGAGAATGAGGATGCTCATTTGAGTCAAAAATATTAAGTTGGGACTACTAATATTAAGCCAATGCTTAGGGAAACCAGTTTCGGGAATACCTGGGGTTGGCTCCTCACCATGTTTCCTATTGATAAGTAGGACACAAATCTTCATTAACCCGGCTGAGGCCAGTACTGTAGTTTTGCGGAATGAGTCTGGATTTTCCATAGGAAGAAATCAGTGAGAAGAAGTGGTCACTTCTGGTGGCATCTGGCAGCTGCCCCAGAATTCTGGTCCCCAAAAAGAAACTGATCGCGTTGCCTCTGCAGCATGGTGGGTTCCAGAGTCTCAGGTATATGCATCTAGCCCCAGGAAAGGAATAGCAAAAGCAGCCACACCTCTCTCTAATGGCTAACTGACACATTTTTTTTAACACAAATATGTTATTAACTAGCACTCTGCATCCCTCCCTCTTCCAATTGCAACATAAAAATAATTGCAACATAAAAAAAAAAACAATGAAGTATTGACCTAATAAGTGAATATTGGTCTGACCGTGACTAACTGACGTGTCAACTTCAACGATGAAGTTGACAGGGAGGAAGAGCTCCCGATAAATAGCAAGGGCGGTGCCCCCCAAACCCATTACCCAAGTTATTTGGTGGTTAACACCTTAAAAAATCCACCTTCCTGTTTCACAGATATCTTTTCTACTGCATGTCAGAGCAGAGCAGAGTGTATGTGGAACAGATGGTCCCCATGTACACACCCCATACTTAGTGTCGTGCCAAGCTTATGCTTCCTTCACTTTCTTCATGAAAACAGGCATGCTGAAAATATGTTTGCGGATGGCACAGAAATGCTGTGCACATTTTAGCCGTCATGGCAAAGCAGGAAAAATTCAGAGCCATAACAAGTAAAAACAAAAACCACTGAAAAGTAATTTTTTCCTCCACCAGGCAATAGTCATTTCCATGCCTGAACATGGCAAGTCACAAATGCATTGTGTTAAGTGCCATTCAAAGAAAAGAGGGGTGGGTATTATGGCATCAAGACAGAAAATCTTGGAATAGGATCAGGCATCTCATGCTGTAACAAAGGGTGTTCAATTCTTGTCAGTTTCAGAAAGCAGGCCTGTGCTTCCATGGTGAAGGAAGCAGAAAAGGAAGAAAAACGAGTTGGCTTATTAAATGTCACCTAGTTTTGCACTTCAGTGTATGCCCAGAAAATTGCAATTTGCCTCTTTTTTGCTCTAATACTTTATATCATGTAAAAGCACGGTTGAGACCCATGAACTGAGTAAATATAATTAACAGAGAAAATATTACATTGAAAATAATAATAGTTGCTAAGCCCTGCAGCTATTATTTAGCTTGCCAAGACATCACCCCTGAGTCTATCTGTGGACTATCTCCTCCTATTCTGGATTATTCTCAAGTTAAAAATGGAGCTTAAAAAACCAGGCATCAGTAATCTCATATCCTACAGAGTAAAGCTTTGCTCAATAGAAGCATTTCCCTAGACATCGTATCAGTAAAATATACAAGAGAAGTTCCTTTCTATAAGTTATTTAATCCCATGGGTCGTTACCTTATCATGATATTTGGAAGAGATCTTAGAGATCAATTCATTCATGTCTTCCAAAATATGGGAATTGATCTCATTGAATCATAAGCAACAGACTGCCACCTATGCCACAATTCATGACACTTCCAGAGACAGCCAACTCCCTGCCAACTTTTATTTCAACAGGTACAAGTATGGTTTCATTAGTTTGAGAAATAGCTAGCTACACATCACCTTCTGGGACCCAAATCCCAAATCCTTTTTGAGCAGTGCAAATATAAAGAGAAATAACAATGAAATCCTGCACTCAAGGAGCTCATAGCCTAGTTAGGGAGCTTGACAAACAGTTTCAATACAATGTGATAACTATTGTGGAAAAGAAAATTCTACTGTGGCCATTTTTCTCTTTGCTTTTCTTTATGACCTTCACCTAAGTTTGTAATTACATATTTATTAGTATAATTATCTTTTTAATTGCTGTCTCCCCTGTTAAAACGTAAGCTTCATGAGAGAAGAAACTAAATCTGTTCAGCAGTTGTCTCTGGAGCTCAGTGTCTCAAACACATGATGAATCTGTGTCGCATAAATGTTAATGATTGATGAACTTTAGAAGGGCACTTTAGCCAAGTGAAACACAAGTAGGATAAGGATGTTCCAAGTGGACAGGCAGCATCTGGAAAGGCAGAAGATGAGGGGAGCACTTTAAGGAGTCACCAGTGTTTCAGCTTCGAAGGGACTTAGAGCAAGATATGAGGAAGCTTAGAGGTAAGGCTGGACAGGAAATGGCCTGAATTACGGAGAATCTTTATGTTGTACCAAGAAATTTGGATTTCTTTATGATTGCAGCAAGGATCCATGAACAGACTGCAAACAGGAGAGTGATGTCATCAGCTCACATTTTGGAGGGATTGTTCTGGCAAGATGGTGGAGCCGGGGCTTGGAGAGAGTGAAGTTATGGCACACAGAGGCAATGGATGTGAAGGTAGAGAGAGGGGGGTTTTCCAAGTAAGAATGACCCTATTTGGGAGATGCAAGGATTCATCATTGCCTCCCAGATTTCTGCCTTGGTAGAACTCTAATAGTAATAGAAAATACTATAGGAAGTTTGTCTGTTTCTTGGAGAAGGTGTTATACTTGGAGAAGGAGTTCTCGTTGAAAGTAGAGATAAGTGGTAATCATATAATTCTGAATTCAATAGAGAGAGTTAGGCTACAGAAAGGGATTTGGGAGTGATCAATATATGCATGATAATTAAAACCCAAGTAGGAATGATTTCCCAGAAAAGCATGTATAGATGGGAAGGTAAGAATGCCAAAGAATGAAGGACAGTAAGAAGACAGGTACTAAGAAACTAGGAACGAGCAGTGAGAGAGTTAGGGGGGAAAAAAAGGAGCAGGACAACATTAAGGAAATCATGACAGGAAAGAATTTCCCAAGACAGAGAGTGCAAGAACAAGCAGTTAACTGTGTCAACATGGCAGAGTGGGAAGGTAAGACCAGGGCTGAAAAATCTTTATCATTATATTCAGAATTTAGGTCCTAGGTGATTCTGATGACAGCCATTGAGAGGAGTGAAAAAAGTGGAAGCCAGAAAGCTTTTATTTCAGGGCCAGCTTTACATAGTATAATATTGCCTATTCATTATTCTGAATCAAGTTTACCCTTCACATTGATGGTTAAGTGTCTGGGGAGGAAGGGAGTGCAAATTTTATGAGTTTCAATGAAGAACGATAGTAAATATTTTATTTTGTTTCAACAAATATTTATCAAGCATCTGCTATGTGTCAAGCTCTATGCTAGGTGTTAGAGACACAAGATGAATAAGCCACAATCCCTGCCTCAAAGGGGCTCAAAATATATTTAGGGAGACACAAATACACATTTCAATATGGTAAGTGCTATAGGAAAGGTATATATAGATGATACGGTAATAGAAAAGATGCAATTGTTGGCTTTGCCTAGGCTAGTCAGGAACAAAGGTTGCAGAGACCTTTGTATGCTTTTAACGGGGCCTTAAAGAATTGGTAAGATAACACGGGTATACCTCTGTTTAGTGCAGGGTACATGTTTCTAAAAAATGAATGAACTAACGAATGATTAAGCAATATGAGCTGTCTTTGTGGTAAGGTCCCTATGGAAAGACATACCAAGCATCATACACAAACCGGCTGTGGAATTCTCTTTAAATGCCCTCAAACATGACAAATTTCAAGCCATAATTTTATTCACATGCTGTTCATACAGTAGTAGAGAAATCCTCCCAGGCTGTAGGGATCTGTATGATGCCTTTTATAAGGTGAAAGTACTTCTCCTCATCTTTAACTTTTTGCCGATCTTTGCTTTCTCATTAGTTGACTATTACTTTGAGTGTGCCATAAAATATATAAGACCTCATGGTATAGTTTCTTGGCAAATTTGCTGTACCTCCAGTGGTACCACTTTTATTCATCTTGTGAAACACTCCTTATTGCTCACTGGGTAAGAGCCTAGACTAACCATCAATCATATTAATACATTAGATAGATAGATAGATAGATAGATAGATAGATAGATAGATAGATACAAAGAATGTAGAAGCATGAATATATATTTCTGAGGTAAGGAGCACGCTAATGAATGTGTGTTATATAGGGCAGCAGTTCAAGTGTGAAATACAGAAGATAGAAGACAACTAAATCCCAGCATGTATAAGCATATGCATTCATGAAAGTAAATGTGTAAGAAGCTGGTGTGGCTAGAGTGGAGTGTATATGGCACAGAGGGGTAAGAAATAAAATTGGAAAGGTTAAATTCTTTGTAGGTTGTGAATGTCACTGTATGTTATACTAGAAAGTATAGGCAATATTGTATAGCAAGAAGTGGCCTTCAAATTTGAAATAGAAAAATGGCACAATCACTAACACTGATGGAAATATGGAGGAATTATTGGAGCCTGGACAAGGTGAAGGCAGAGAGACCAGCTGAGAAGTTGAGAGACCCTGAGAGCCTGACCAAAACCCATGACAGCAGGATTGAAAGAGGCTGGGTGTGTACCACCGGATGCCTAGGGGATAAGAGAATTCCTTTACACAGGGTAATTGAAAGTCAGAGATTCCCAGTAGTGGAACTGAAGAGCAGTCTCTCCAACCAACAGAAACACAAAAAGACCTCAAGAAAGTCGGGGCCTTCAATCACAGTTCAAGCCCAAGGAATTCCAACATTAGATCATAGCAACTGTCTTACTCCAGTGAGTTATTGCTTCCCCCACCCCCCTTCCCATCCACAAGAACAATTCAACCCTATAGAATCCAGAAGCAACTAGGTCTCTGGAAGAAGGGAACCTGTACCTTTTCAGGCAATGAGAAGTACAGCTCATCTCACTCACTCCATGCAGAAATGCTAACCTGAAGCAGGCCCCAGGTAGGGGAGGAAAGATACTTTATCTCCACATAAAGTCAGTGTTCTATTACTGCACTGACCTAGATATACCAATTAATAAAGGGAGGCTTTTTTAGTGACTAGAAGTAACTGGAAAATTTTTTATCTGTTACCAAAAAAGTCATTCCATTCGCTTTAGATTTTAACCTAAGGTCACAAAAAAATGAACTCTCCTGTGCAGGTTTGAATGGGCAGTGGTAGAAAGATAAAGTGGTTTTAGGAATAATCTTCTAGCCCTTCCATTGATACAGAGCAAACACCAGCAAGTTTAAGAAATAAATTATTGGGGCACCTGGGTGGTGCAGTCGGTTAAGCGTCCGACTTCAGCCAGGTCACGATCTCGCGGTCCGTGAGTTCGAGCCCCGCGTCGGGCTCTGGGCTGATGGCTCAGAGCCTGGAGCCTGTTTCCCATTCTGTGTCTCCCTCTCTCTCTGCCCCTCGCCCGTTCATGCTCTGTCTCTCTCTGTCCCAAAAATAAATAAACGTTGAAAAAAAAAATTTTTTTTTAAAAGAAATAAATTATTATTAATATAGTTCAAGCCTTCTGACTTTCCTTTCTCTTCTCATTTCTCTCTGTCTTCTAGATAACCACCCTTCTGAATTATGGTGTTTATCATTTACATTAATTTATTTTCCTTTGACTGTATACAAGTTAATTGCTCAAAAATATATACAATTTTTTGCAAAGTTTTGTACTTTATATCAATGGTGTCATACTCTTCTTGGTGTCATATATTCTTAAGCTACCAGTTTTTCCAGGATCATAATTGTGGATTCTATAACTGCAATGTATATTCATTAGTATAAAGTATTCTCATATGTAAACATAGCATATTATACCTATTGTTTATCGATATTTAAGTTGTTTCTATTTTCTTGCTATTATGAATAATAGTGCTCTGAACATTCTTCTATTTACTTTCTTTTTTATATTCAAGAATTTCTTTAAAATATATGCTTAACAGTGAAGTTCTTGGCTCCACCTATATTTTATAGAATGTAATTAATCACATCCTTGGATGATACACTGTCATCATTATGATTTGTTCATGCCTCCCTGCTTCTATTTGGTTAATTTTATTTTTTTTTATTTATTTTTTTTTATTTATATATGAAATTTATTGTCAAATTGGTTTCCATACAACACCCAGTGCTCATCCCAAAAGGTGCCCTCCTCAATACCCATCACCCACCCTCTCCTCCCTCCCACCCCCCATCAACCCTCAGTTTGCTCTCAGTTCTCAACAGTCTCTTATGCTTTGGCTCTCTCCCACTCTAACCTCTTTTTTTTTTTTTTTCCTTCCCCTCCCCCATGGGTTCCTGTTAAGTTTCTCAGGATCCACATAAGAGTGAAACCATATGGTATCTGTCTTTCTCTGTACGGCTTATTTCACTTAGCATCACACTCTCCAGTTCCATCCACGTTGCTACAAAAGGCCATATTTCATTTTTTCTCATTGCCACGTAGTATTCCATAGTGTATATAAACCACAATTTCTTTATCCATTCATCAGTTGATGGACATTTAGGCTCTTTCCATAATTTGGCTATTGTTGAGAGTGCTGCTATGAACATTGGGGTACAAGTGCCCCTATGCATCAGTACTCCTGTGTCCCTTGGATAAATTCCCAGCAGTGCTATTGCTGGGTCATAGGGTAGGTCTATTTTTAATTTTCTGAGGAACCTCCACACTGCTTTCCAGAGTGGCTGCACCAATTTGCATTCCCACCAACAGTGCAAGAGGGTTCCCGTTTCTCCACATCCTCTCCAGCATCGATAGTCTCCTGATTTGTTCATTTTGGCCACTCTGACTGGCGTGAGGTGATACCTGAGTGTGGTTTTGATTTGTATTTCCCTGATAAGGAGCGACATTGAGCATCTTTTCATGTGCCTGTTGGCCATCCGGATGTCTTCTTTAGAGAAGTGTCTATTCATGTTTTCTGCCCATTTCTTCACTGGGTTATTTGCTTTTCGGGTGTGGAGTTTGGTGAGCTCTTTATAGATTTTGGATACTAGCCCTTTGTCCAATATGTCATTTGCAAATATCTTTTCCCATTCCGTTGGTTGCCTTTTAGTTTTGTTGGTTGTTTCCTTTGCTGTGCAGAAGCTTTTTATCTTCATAAGGTCCCAGTAATTCACTTTTGCTTTTAATTCCCTTGCCTTTGGGGATGTGTCGAGTAAGAGATTGCTACGGCTGAGGTCAGAGAGGTCCTTTCCTGCTTTCTCCTCTAGGGTTTTGATGGTTTCCTGTCTCACATTCAGGTCCTTTATCCATTTTGAGTTTATTTTTGTGAATGGTGTGAGAAAGTGGTCTAGTTTCAACCTTCTGCATGTTGCTGTCCAGTTCTCCCAGCACCATTTGTTAAAGAGACTGTCTTTTTTCCATTGGATGTTCTTTCCTGCTTTGTCAAAGATGAGTTGGCCATACGTTTGTGGGTCTAGTTCTGGGGTTTCTATTCTATTCCATTGGTCTATGTGTCTGTTTTTGTGCCATATTTGGTTAATTTTAGATAGTTCCTTACAATACCTATATGTAAAGAAAATAGTCCCCTTATCTCATACCTTGTCTCTCATTACCCCAAAGTAATCATTAATCTCAATCCTATTATCATTGCTCCCTTGCTTTCTTTTTACTCTTATACCTTTAACTGAATGAAAATGAAAAAAACAACAAATCAAAATTTGTAAGATACAGCTAAAGTAATACCAAGAGGGAAACTTCTAGCACTATAAGCCTATATTAAGCAAAAAGGAAGGTCTAAAAGCAATGACCTCAGTTCCACCTTAAAAGACTAAAAAAAGGGGTCAAATGAGCCCCATGGAAAGCTGAAGACAGTGTAAAGATCAGAGCACAAATTAATAAAACAGAAGAAAAAAAGACAATAGAGAAAATAAATGAAACCAAAAACTGGTAGTTTTTTTTTAATAAAATCAATAAAATTAATACATTTCTTCTCAAGATGATTAGGAAAAAAGAGAAAAGACAAAAATTACCAGTATCATAAATGAGAAATGATATCATTACAGATGTTAAAAGGCTAGTGAGAGAATATTACAAACAGGTTTGTGCCAGTAAATTCAACAACTTAGACAAAATGGACAAATTCCTTGAAAGAGACAAACTACCAAACTCACTGAAGAAGGAATAAATCATTTAATAACCCTGTACATATTTTTTAAGTGAATTTTTAGTAAAAATTTTCTGTCAAAGAAAACTGAAGATGTCTTTACTGGTAAATCCTACCAAACATAAAGAAGAAATAATACAAATTCTACAAAAACTCTGAAAGACCATCAAAGAGGAGGTAACACTGCTCAACTCATTCTGCAAGGGCCAGCATTACTCCCATACCAAAACCAGACAAAGACAACAGAAAGAAACAAGACTAATTATCTCTCATGACTATAGATACATTCTTACAAAATTTTAGCATATTGAATCCAACAATCCATAAAAAGTATATTACATCGTGACCAAGTTGGATTACTCCCAGGAATAAGAAGTTCGTTTAACATTTGAAAATCAATCGATGTAATTTACCATATTAGCAAACTAAAAGGGAAAATTGATCCAACTATCTCAATAGATGCAGAAAATGTACTTGACAAAATTTATATCCATTTTGGATTTTTTAAAAACTAAATACTTAGGGTTAAGTGTAAAATTATAAAAGACAAGTTCAACAAGAATTATGAAACTTTGCTAAGAGGGGCACCTGGGTGGCTCAGTCGGTCAAGCGTCTGACTTCAGCTCAGGTCATGATTTCGTGGTTCATGAGTTCAAGCCCCTCATTGGGCTTTGTGCTGACAGCTTGGAGCCTACTTTGGATTCTGTGTTTCTCTCTTTCTCTGACCCTCCCCTGCTCGCACTCTGTCTGTCTCTCTCTCTCAAAAATAAAAAAAACATTTAAAAAAAAACATTGCTAAGCAATATTAAAGACCTAGAATAAAAGATACATTATTTTCATGGATTGAAAGATTTAGTATTAAGATATTAGTTTTCTCTAAATTTATCTATAGATTAAATGCATTCCCAATCAAAACCCTAGAATTTTTGGTAGAAATTGACAAGCTGATATTTAAAATTCCATGGAAAAGCAAAGGAAATAGAAAAGACAAAAACTACATTGAAAAACAAGAAAGTTGGAGGACTTATACTAATTTACTATAAGACTCATCCAAAATCTTGAAGCTTATGTATTTATAAAGCTTATTTACTGGTTTATTTACTTATAAAGCTACAAACATTAGTAAAGACAGCATGGTGATGGGGTCAAGACAGACAAACAGACTGATAAAACAAAATAGAATCCAGAAATAGAATCACAATCAAGCCAATTGATTTTTTACAACAGTGAAAGGCAATTCAGTTGAGAAAATAATTGTTTTTTCAATAAATGGTCCTGGAAATATTGAATAATATATATGCAAGAAGAGGGAGCAGAAGTTCAATCTATACCTCACATCATATATAAAAAAAGAACTCAAAATGGATTTTAGACATAAATGTAAAAACTAAAACTGTAAGCTTTCTAGAAAAAAATCGAGACAATCTTTGTGATTTCAGAGTAGATGATTTCTTAGATGCATACCAAAAGCAAGATCTATGAAAGAAAAAAATTGATAAATTGAATTTCATCAAAATTAAAGTATGTTCTCTAAAAGACACTGTTAAAGAGATAAATAAACAAAACATAGTCTTGGAGAAAACATTGGCAAATTAGATATCTGATAAAGAACTTATATTCACGTTACATGAAGAATTCTCAAAACTCATGAAGAAAGAAACAACTTTAAAAAATTGGGATAAAAATGTGGACAGGCACTTCAATAAGGAAGAGATATGTTAGCTACTAAGCACTTGAAAAAACATTCATCATTTGTCATTGGAGAAATTTAAATTAAAACCACAGTGAAATCCCACTACACCCTCATTAGAATGACTAAAAGTAAAAAGGCTGACCATACCAAGTACTAGTGAAGATATGGAGGAACTGGAACTCTCTTACATTGCTGGTGAGAATGTAAAATTGAAAAACATTTGTTTGTTTGTTTGTTTAGTTTCTTATAGAGTTAAACATATATCCTACCACATAGCCACCTGTTCTATTTTTTAGATACTTACTAAAGAGAAAAAAAAGCATATGTCCATACAAAGACTTGTTTGCAAATGTTTGTAACAGCTTTACTTGTAATAGCCAAGAACTAAAACAACTCAAAGTCCCAGCAACAGATGAATGGGCAAACACACCAAGGTAAAAGCTATTCAGCAATAAAGTGAAATTAACTCATTGATGTAAGCAACAATATAGATGAAACTCAAAATAATCACATTGAATATAAGGAGTCAGATTTCTAAAAATGCATGTTGTATGTTTTCGTTCATATAAAACTCTAGTAAATGAAAGCAGATCAGTGACTGCCTGGACAGAGTTAGGTGGCTAATGGCTAGGAGGGGGTGGCAGTAAGGGGCGTAAAGAAAACTCAGGGGACAATGGATATGTTATTATCTTGAAAGTGATGATGAGGGGCGCCTGGGTGGCGCAGTCGGTTAAGCGTCCGACTTCAGCCAGGTCACGATCTCGCGGTCTGTGAGTTCGAGCCCCGCGTCGGGCTCTGGGCTGATGGCTCAGAGCCTGGAGCCTGTTTCCGATTCTGTGTCTCCCTCTCTCTCTGCCCCTCCCCTGTTCATGCTCTGTCTCTCTCTGTCCCAAAAATAAATAAACGTTGAAAAAAAAAAAAAAAAGAAAGTGATGATGATTTCATGTAATATATATGTATCAAAACATCAAATTGTACACTTTAAACGTGCAATTTGTTGTGTATAAGTTAATCCTTAGTAAAACAGTTAATAAAACAATTCCCATTATGAGGTTGTATTTGTTCCCATTATGAAGATGTATTCATTTATCTATTCTTGGAGTTCTCTTAAATTTTGTATTATATATTTAGAAGCCATGTGATTAATTGCATAGTTTATAATTATTATATATTCCTGTTTAATTGAACTATATATCATTATAGTATAGCTATAAAATGGTGGGGACTTACAAAGATCCTCTAAGAACCATAATGTGGAACCATTTCTAACACAGTAAAAGAATGTTTAATTTGGGGTATGGCCCAGAATAAAAAATGCATTTCCCAGCCTCTTTTCAATTTAGGTGTGGCCGTTTGATAAAGTATTGACAAATGGGTGTGAATGTAAGTGAACATAACTGCCCCTTTTATCTTTAAAGAGAAAATATATCCTCATTTCCTCCTTTCTAACATACTATTGTTTGAGCATAAAGTAGAGTAACAAGATGGGAGGAGGTTGGATCCTTGTACATTCTTGTGGAACAAAGCTATCATATTAGCCCTAGACTTCCTACCTCCAGACTGTTATCAGGGAGAGAGAAAGAGAGAGACAGGAAAAAGAAACAGTTCTTTATTGTCCACACTACAGTGATTTGGGATATCTATTTTCTGCCAAATCTATATCCTATTATAGAATTTGATACTGTACTGGAATAGCTCTCATAATAAACCCTAGAATATAAGGTGATCAGAAGGTCTCAAATATCAGAACTTAGAAAATGATGAATCTTTTGCTGTTAAAAAAATTGTTTCAACCTCAGCCAGTGGTATCCTAGAAGGCAGAGAGTATCCTTAAGGAAGTAACAAAAAGAATAAATGTAGGGAAAATTCAAAATGGTGGCGGTTACTCTTTTTCCTCACTCTCAGCAAAGTTCTATAAAAGAGAGATAAATCCAGGATAGAACAATTCAGTCTCCAAGTAGAGATGGAGAAGAAGAGAACTCTGGGTAAAAAAGAAAAACCCTTTTTTGTCTATGGCCTCAAATAGAAGTGGACTTGGAATCTAGCCATTTGGAGCTTTGCATGATTACAAAAACCAATCACTTTATGTTTCCCAGATGTAAGCTCTTACAAGTGATAGAATCAAAGTTGAAATGTACATGGCTTGTAAGTTAATTTTTGACTTATGTAATATTTGAAGCAAGTACTGGTCAGAGCAATAAGGAAGCGTTTACATAAAAATCAGAAATATATCCTACGAAAAGCATCTAGGATATCTTCATGATTTCTATACAATCAATAAAAGGAAAATTTTTAATAAAAAAATAAGTAATATAGAATAATTCATGTGGTATTAACTTATTTAATATTTTATTTTTGGTGGACAGTTTGCTTTATCGATGCATTGTGTTTGAAGCCCAGCAGTATAAATTATAACATTTCACAATACCTAAACTCTGATGAAATTACTAACATGTCATAACAAGTCAAGTAGAAAAATCATAGAGGGACTGTTAACGATTTAATAGTTCTAGTTCATGGGGGAATGCTAATCCCACTGAAGTACAGAAGTTATGGTTATTGTGATTAAGAACATATAAGAAGAGAAATGGGAAATGTGACATTCATATTAAAACTAGGATACAAAATGCAATTATTATAAAGTGACAGTGAGTCATGCAGTAAAATTTAAGCTAACTTTTCTAGGAAACTATTACCCTTGTGAGTCTGAACCTTTATAGAGATATCTGTCCCACAGGGAAAGTACTCGACACCCCCATGTTGGTCAGCCTTATCACCATATGGTTACTTCAGGATGGAGGAAGCACTGTCAGTGGCCCTCCCAGATCTCCCCTGTACCTTCTTACAATTTTTAGAAACCTCCCTCCTACCTTCCCTGTGTTTTCCCTTTCTTCTTTTAGGGGACTTCTCATGCCAAGGGATTGGCATTGCCCACAGGCACAGAGAGCGGGAGTGCTGGGAATTCATAACCACGAAGGAGGCTCTTAGCTAATGACCAATCTGTGAGGGCAGATGAGAGCCCAGCTCTCTGCCATTGCACTAGGGTGACCAATGCATAGCTTCCACTTCAGAGATGCCACTACCAGAAGACACAGAAGCAACCCTCTGCAGCACTTGTCCTGAAATTGCCTCTTTTCTGGGCTACTTCCCTTTTCCCCTGTTCTTGTCCAATACCTACTTTGCTAGTTTCTCCAAAGAGCACTTCCTCAATAAATCATTTGCACAGGAATCTGCATTCCATGGGTTGCTTCTGGGAAACCTGATTTAGGACGAAGTTTGGACAAAAACAACAACAACTAAAAAAAAAAAAAAAAAAAAGCACAGATTGGGGTGGGATTAGAGCAGTTGGGTTTTGTTAGTTCTAACAATACAATAATAATGGAAAATTTAAATTATCAATTGAAGAAGAACTAATGGATGGAGGAATTTATCGAATTGATACTAAAGCATTTTTAAGAAAAATGATTGTAAGACTGAATTAAAAAGGCTTAATAGAAAACTATAGTACAGCCGTTAATTTAATAGGCATTCCCATTGGAAAGCAATCGGGTAACAGGTATTTTGGGCTATAGGTCAGTAACTTTTTTTTTTAATGTTTATGAGAGAGAGACAGACAGAGAGAGAGAGAGAGAGAGAGAGAGAGAGAATGAGTGGGGGAGGGGCAGAGAGAGAGGGAGACACAGAATCTGAAGCAGGCTCCATGATCCTAGCTGTCAGCACAGAGCCCCATGCAGGGCTCAAACCCATGAACCGCAAGAACATGACCTGAGCTGCAGTCAGACTCTTAACCGACTGAGCCACCCAGGCACCTCTAGTAACTTATTATTTTTTTTTTTAACGTTTATTTATTTTGGGGACAAAGAGAGACAGAGCATGAACGGGGGAGGGGCAGAGAGAGAGGGAGACACAGAATTGGAAACAGGCTCCAGGCTCTGAGCCATCAGCCCAGAGCCCGACGCGGGGCTCGAACTCACGGACCGCGAGATCGTGACCTGGCTGAAGTCGGACGCCTAACCGACTGCGCCACCCAGGCGCCCCTAGTAACTTATTTTTAAGAAAACTTATATTATGGTAGCATAGATGTGATTATTAGTGCTACGCCCCAGAAAGCAGTGCACAATAATCAGGCACCTCTAAAGTGGGGTTTCTCAATATCCACAAGATTGACATTGTAGGTCAGGTAGTTCTTTATTGTTGGAAGGTATTGTATGCATCACAGGATGTTAGGCAACATCCCTAGGCTTTATCCACCAGGTACCGGAACCACCTCCACCCAGTCATGACAACCAAAATGTCTCCAGACCTTACGAGACGTCCCATGGAAGGGAAATCACTGTTCTAAAGTGACCTCTTTGCCCAAGAAGACGTATCTTCTCATATGTGATGAAGAATCTAGTAGGTACACAAATTTGAAATAAAAACATGAAATTAGTAGGCTTGTTTTAGTTTCTGCTACTTTATAAATTTATAAGCCATTTGGTTTTTAGAAAAATTACATTCTAAATGAAGGCATAATAACTTTTGTACTTTATTGGTTCACAAGACTAGACCGTTTTTTAAGAAGTCCTGACCTATTCAATGGAAAACCTACTTCACACATAATTACAGAATTAATCATATAGAGATAGTTGTGATATTTTTTCAAATGGAACTCTTGCCCTGTGTGTTTAAACGCTAATCATAAAGATATAAATACCTTTCCATCAGTTTATAGTTACTTAAATGGACATGATTCCTAACAATCTTTTCACATATAGACTAGACATAAATATGTTTTTCACAGTTGTTTATAAGATATAGTACAGTATATGAACAATTTCTTTTGTAAATAAGATCATCAGATTACTAAGGTTTTTCAGGAATGGTGGGAGTTGGAGGGGTGAAGAGAGGATTACCAAAGGCACAGTTACCTGGATTTCATCAAGACATTGATAGGAAAGGAAAATATGGGCTGGAAAATACTATAGTTAATTGGTTTATATCCAAAAAGTTTATACTATTGAATCAGTATCAGCTCCAAAGGGCTAAGGCAATATGAAACAGATCAGTGTGTATGCAGCCTTCTCTCACTCAATAATTTGAATGAAGACCTAGAAAGCATGCTTATCAAGTTTGTAGATGACAAAGTTTAAGGAAATTTGGATATATTATATGACAGAATAAAGTTTTAAATATCTGGAAAAAACATACCTAATTTAACAAAATGAAAAGAAAGAAAGAAATGGAGAACTCAGCGTATTGGCTCCAAAAATAAGAAGCAACTTCTCCTTTTAACATTTTCTTCTGTCAGTGGCAGGATCCAGCCTCACAGCTCCTGAACTACATCCAGTGAATCAGCAGGTTCTCCAGTCTCCTCTGGAAACATGGCTGAAATCCATGACCTCCAGTCCACACGTGTCATCACTGCCCAACTGAGGCCTCATTAGTGCGCCTGATTGCAATGAATGCCTAACTCATCCTCTTCTAACCATGCCCACTCTGAATCCATTCTAATATGGCAGCCAGAGAGCTCTAAGACACCTGGACCACTTGTGTCTCTGGCTGAAAATGCAGATACAGCCTCCTGTAGCTTAGAAGAAAACCCTACAGCAACTGCCTCTACTTTTTTCCAGGCTCTCCTGTCATTCCTGTCTCATGCTATACTCTCTATTAATATCAAATTACAGATAGTTTTGTTAGTCAAATATCATGTTTTTCTTGCCTTTATTTCTGAGTTCATTCAGGTAGCTCTGTCTATAAAGACATTCCCATAGTTACTGATGGGGCTAAAACTTACTCTTCCATCACGACTTAATTGAGGCATGATTTCCTCCAGAAGACCTTCCCTTACTTCCTAGGTTAGTAGACAGTTTCTTCATTTCTCCATTCCCTCTCATTCCACTCTTCCTCATGCATTGGTCAGAGTCAAGGATCAAATTTATTTTGCGTTGCATTATGCTAGTGGGTGAAGTTTCAAGTGTGCTGAAGAGAGGTAGCAATACTTGGAGTCTTTGTTTGGCAGGCTGCCATAACATTACACTACACACTACGTGGCTTGAACAACAGAAATTGTTTTTTCACAGTTCTAGAGGCTAGATGTCTGCTATCAAAGTGTTGGAAAGCTTGGTTCTGAGGTTCCCAGGCTTCTTTCCTTAGCTTACAGATGGCTGCCTTCCCACTGTGTCCTCATCTGGTCTTTCTTCTGTGCACATGCACCCATGGTGTCACTGTGAGTCTTTATTTCCCCTAACAGGACACCAATCAGATTAGGTTAGGGCCACCCCAATTTTAACTGAAATCACTTATTAGAGGCCCTCTCTCCAAATACAGTTACATTCTAAGATACTAGAAATTAGGGCTTCAACATACAAATTTTGAAGGGATATGATCAGCCCATAACAGAGTCCAAGTGGGATTCATCAATCTTTGACCTCTTTTCTTCCCAGAAGCCTGGAGGGAAGGTTTATCCCAGAGCCTGCTCCCTCACTGCAAAAGTCTGCCATTCCTCTTTCTCCACACTATCATGGTTAGAGGCTAGGGAGGTGAGAAAGAACTGGTGACCTTCTCCGGCCTGAGAGAAGTTGCAACTTATTTTCCTTGGCCAAGATGTTTCTTCACTCCTCTCACTCCTCTTCCCATATAAATGAAATAAGATCTTCACCTATTTATTCTATTCCAGCCTCTGGCATAGTTACCATGTAAAATTGGTAACACCAGGTGACGAATCATCTTACATTTATTCCAACAGCTATGTTATGCTAATGTGGTTTTCCCTATTTTACAGACAAGGAAACTGAGGCTTCAGAGGATTGTGGCTTTCCACGACTGCACACTCATGAGTGTATTATTTGAACCACAGTCCACATAATCCCTGAACTCTTTCTGACATGTCATACTTCCTTGACACCCAGAAAGTCCTTAAACCTTTGTATTGAATTATACTAACCGCCATGTAGTTCTTTCTAAACTTATTTGACTGTAAACAAAATAACCATAATTGTACTTTAAATAAAATAAACTTGGCACAAATAAAATAACTAAAAATAACAGATTATAAGATCTTGGTAGATATATATGCTTAGATTTAAAAAAAACGATCCCTAGGGGCTTCTCGGTGGCTCAGTCCGTTAAGTTTCCAACTCTCAATTTCTGCTAAAGTCATGATCTCAAGGTTCATGAGTTCAAATGCCACATCAGGCTCTGTGCTGACAGTGTGGAGCCTGCTTGGGATTCTCTCTCTCCCTATCTGCCCCTCCCTTTCCTTCTCTCTCTGTCTCAAAAATAAAACATAAACTTTAAAAAGTGATCTCTAGAATGACTTGCTATTAGAAAGTTAATCTCTATGTTTTAATTTTTTGTTTTGACACAACAAATATAGCACATGAAAGTAATTTATTCACTTTATTTCACTTAGAACAAAATGAAGATAAAGTAAATCGTCTTTCATTTCACATCTATTATAAAACTTCAGCATTTAAAAATAGAAATATGATCTTGGGGTGAAGATCTATTTTCTTTCTGGTTGCAGCTCAGGGCCAGTTAGATTCCTTTTGTCTTCAGAGTTCTCTATTCTAATGAGGTCGTACTTATCTGCAAATTAATAGATGCTAATTCAGGCTCTCAGTGGTCTGTAAACCTCGAAACTCTCCTTTCCCTGTCTTTGTGGTTTAACATGGAATGTGAATTTTGTTTTCAGATCAACTGTTGTTTAATTAGCACATGCTACTGTACTGTATAGTGATGGCCGATCAAGCGTGCTCTTTTCAGTTTGCCACAGTATTACAGTAGTTACTTTTTTTTTTTTTTTTTTTTTGACCAATGGAGATCTTCTTTAGATCTAATGAGATTTTTTCAAGGTTGAATTTGTAGCCAAGGGGAAGGAGATCTTGAAGGAGATCTAACTTTATTCCATGGAAAAGAAAGGAGAAAAAAAAGAGTAGAGGACTTACCAAAAGTTTTACTTAAAATTCTAGACTTTTAATTATGCTACTGAATTTAAGAACATAGGAAATACATCTTGTTTCTGAATGAATTAAAAGCTGAAGCCATTCCAAATTGTTTTGAGCCATGTTTTCACAATGTTAATTTATTTAAGCTGTTCAGCCCTCATCTCAGATCACATCCATCATAATAATGGTTAACACTTTTAGATCTAGGACACAATTTGTCATTTAAAAGAAATGCATGGAATGCTATATTTAAAACACCTTATTTTAAATTTCAGCAAATCTCTAAAGCAAATATCCCCTGCCCTCCAGCTCCATTTGTTAATTCGCCATTAAAATGCATCTTTTTCTCACTGTTCTAATGAGCATACCCACCCATTTACCATGAAATCATTATTAAATATTGATCAGCACCCTGGCTTCATCCAAAAGTATGGTATGTAGTTAATCATAGCTTCAAAGAGAAACTTTTGTATTTTAAACACATTGTGGAACTTTCTAAAGCAACTTATGTAAAGACTAGTCTTTAAATTTTAAACTACACCTTTAAAGTTAAAATTACATAGGGGAAAAAAACACCTTTGTTAATGGGAATAGCATAATGCAGGAATTAAAAACATGCCATAGAAAAATGAGGGAGATTTCTTTTGAAAAATAACTTGGAAGGAAGGGAAGCAATGTAAGCTCTGAAGCCACATGCCTGGCTTCAAATCTCTGCCCCAGAACTCACTGGAGGGGGGGGCGGGGCGGGGGGCAATACTGGGCAAGTCACTTACAGCTCCTTGTGTCTCCATGTCTTCATCTGTGAAATGGCAGTAAAAATGATTTTTATTTCATGAGTTATTGTGAAACTTATATGAATGAAGACAGAAAGGCTTTAAACAATGTCTTTGTTTTCTTTGCTCAAACAATATTAGCCATATTATCATCACTGTTGTCAAACATTTTGGGAACTGTCAGAAGAGTAAGTTAGATTTAACCTTGGATGGATCCTGTAAATTAAAGTAGCATCCAGAGTGGAAATCGTAGGAAGACAGATATGAACGCTAAGACCTAAAATTGGAAGAGGCTGCCTTGGGGGAGGCAGCATACTTCCTATCTCCTGTGATTTTTAAGTCAAGGCTGGATAGCCACATGATGGGGAGGTTAAGGGGAGATTTTAAATTCTGTCCAGTCCCGAATTTCTGTTTTACCTCAAGGCAACTGCTATCATTTAGTGGGCTTCACTTCTCACACCGTACACATTTTTATACTAATGAATATACCCCCTCCCTCCTCTAGATGGAGGGTCCTTGATGATGAGATCACTGTCAGATTCATCATTATGTATCTTTAATCACCAGCAAATTTGCATCTTATTCACAGCAGCGACTCAATAGTCTGCGTTTGAATAATTAAACATAGGTTTCTCATATACCTATGAGCAGGCTATTCTCCAGTAAATCATCCAGCCTACCTATCCTTGCCAATAACGCCCTCCTATCAGGTGTCTTTGAGGTAATAATGAGGCTTTTGTTATCTTATGATGTTTTATTTTACATTTATTGTTTGCTACAAGTAGTTACTAGATGGATTTTATATAGTGATTCTAGAGAAGTTAATTTAGATAGATGCTCAATGCAATAGCTGGTGGATCCAGGCTATTTAAACTCCAAATCCTCAAAGTCTAATTTTCCCATTTAGAACCCTAGTCAAAACTCAGAGACGCAGTCAGTCAACATTTTTGAGCACTAAGAGCTAAAATCAGAAAAGGCACTAGTTGCTGTATACAATAGTGCAAAGGGGAGAAATAAGAAAACTAGATCCTCCCTAATCCTGTGGGCTAAAATTGTCAAAACTAAAACATAGTTCAGTCACAAATAGGAAGGCAGGACAAGAGGGTTAGATAAGAAGAAGGAGACTTTGAGAGAAGCAGGTGGGTCATCTGCACTGAGGTGTTGGTTCTAGCAAGTCCAAAACTATGCGATTGACAGATAGTTTAGCAAGATAGCAGGCTATCTAGTGAGTCGAATTTGGCCACCTGCAAAAACTACTTAAAATTACTACTAAGAACCAAAGTTCCACTTTATTAATAGCTTCAAGAATGTTAGCACTCCAGCACAGAGTTCTAATAAAGTAAAATGGATGTGCATACCTCCCTCAATATCCAAAATGTAAGTCTCAGAGTTTTACCATTTTCACCCTCTGGCTTGGAAGATGTCAAGAGAAAGGGGAAAATTAAGGTGTCTGGGTCAGCAGAGCCAAAGAGGTAGGAAGCAAGAAAGGGAGTGGAAGACAGTGAGTATACAGTGTTCATACTAAAAGCATGGCCTGATTAATGTATTGGATTCTGAACATTTATTCATATAACCCGTGTTTCATTAAGCCCCTTCCATGTATTTCATGCTCCCGGTAAGGGAGACATAGAAAGTAGCCTGACCTCATCAAAGCTTAGAATCTAATGGGAGATAGTGAACAAGGTAGGGTGTAGATTTCAGCTCCTACTGATATCCATCTGCCTTATTATAGGCATCTAGCAGCCGTGAGGTGATATATTTGAATGAATAGATCAACACTAAGTCATTTCTCAAGTAGCCTGGCTCCTATTTGTAACATTATTGATGCTTTAAAATTCAGTAAATTGCAGCCCGATCATCAAGGTGTTTTGAAGCCATGCTCAAAACTTTCTGAACCTTTACTGAAATTGTTTAGGGCCTCTGCAAGAGGCTGTAAGAACAGCAGTAAAATTCTAAGTAGTTTTCTTTATAAGCTGTAACTAAATACAGACTGTAACAATGATTAATTTTTTTAATATTCTTAGTGTTTCAGGACTATTATATTAATAAGGCCATCATGCATCACTGTTGTATTCCAACGGAACTATTAGTCTCTGTACCAGGTTAGTGTAATTACAGCCTAATGGTTTACATCATTATAAAAACACTAAATATTTTACTAAACTGAGTACAGTATATAAAAATTAATTTAAATGGCTCCAGGCTTGAAACAATAGAATCAATGATGAAAAAATTCTTTAACGTCAAATAAGAAAACAAAAGTATGAAAGGGGAATATTTCTTTCAAATCATCTGAAGTATAATAAAAATATAAAGAATTTTAAAATAAAAATCTAATAGAAATTTGTCATATTTTGATCCTGTCGTATAGAGCAGTCTTCTTCATTAACATTGGGAAAGGATAAAGTTTCTAAAACCTTACACTCAAGAATCTTCTTCCTTTTGCGTGGCTATGATAACTCATTTGTGAGAAATTAGAGGAAACATGTATGTACTACTGATAAGTGCTCCACAGTATATGCCTCACAAATACATCACAATATTGGTGAACTTTTAATGGTCTTTTTATGGACTTAAACGTCAAATACTTAAATGAGAAATTCCTTATGTGCAGAGGTACAAGTATTCAGTAAATACAGGTTCGTTGATTGGATAGTACATGTGAGGAGAGAAATTAGGGGAAGGGAAGGGCTGACAGTAAAATCAAATAAGGCTAATAATAAATTATCCCAATAATAAATACTCTAATTTTAAATGTAACAGCATTTAACATGGCAAAAAATATAATTAACACTCATTGCACTTAGAGACTTTACTCAGTTGCCTTGAAGATTCTCTACATTTTTTATGAAACACTTGTAAACACTAAGGTAGGAATCTTCTTTTCTCTCCTGTTGAAGATTCCATCCTTAACATCAGTTTTCCTACTACATGAGGTGACTAATTTTCCTACTATATGGGGTGTCAACTCAACTGAGCCAACGGGTGCCCATAGTAAACATTATTTCTGGGTGTGTCTGTGACAGTGTTTCCTGATGAGATTAGCATTTGAACAAGTGGGCTCAGTGAAGTAGATTGTCCCCCCCAGTGTGGGTGGGCATATTCCAATCTGCCAAGGGCTTCACTAGAACAAAAAAGCAGAGAAAGGAAGAATTTACTCCTTTCGCTTCCTCTCTGCCTGTCGAGCTGGGGCATCTGTCTCTTGTCCTTATACTGGGATGCATACCATTGGTCTCCTTAGTTCTCAGGCCTCTGAATTTGGACTAAATGACATCACTTGCTTTCCTAGGTCTCCAGCATGCAGATGGCAGATTGTAGGACTTCTCAATCCCCATGATTGTTTGAGCCAATTCCTCATAATTCTCTTTCTATATCTCTATCTCTATCTCTATCTATATATCTATACCTATATCTATCCATATCTACATGTACCTATATCTGTATCTATATCTAACCTATATCTATATCTGTCTGTATATATCTACATATCTAATCTATGTCATGTATCTATCTATCTATATCCATATCTATCTATATCTATAATCTCCTACTGGTTCTGTTTCTCTGGGGAACCCCAACTAATACACTACACAGCCTCGCCTCATTGAAAATCTGGTTCTCATTTATTTTGTGGAATTTACCAAAGTCAGCCCAATATATTAATTTGCAAATGTGCCACCTGTATGGTTTAGGAGGTTTCAAATCATAATCCACCTTTAATTATTTACTTCAAGGGGATGGTTTTATTTATGTTTCTATGAATTTATAATAGCTTCCACTGTGTGGGTAGATACCAGAAATGGCAGACTTCAATTGCTTTTTTTTTTTTTTTAACACCTGACTCAATTGCTAAAAGCCTCTACAGTGGCAGGTGGTTTTAAAGCTCCATGGGCATTTGCAGCATTAACAAGAAGTTAAGGCTTGTTCTTCAAAGAGCAGTTTCAGCTCCCCAACACAGAGATGAGACGAAAGTACCAGAACATTCAGGCCCAAATTAGACCCTATCTTGGGTCCCTGGGAGAAAGTACCACCTAAGCTTTTTAGAAGTTAATACCAAGGGGCTTGTATAAGCCTCCTTTGGTCAACCGCAAAAATTCATTACCGGTGTCGCAGACAAGGTAGTGCATCCCTTATTTTCTTTCAAATCTAATGAGAAAATGATTATACAGCTTGCAGTCTGTTCTGGGGCAATGGTGTTGGGTGTAGGAATAATAACGCTCAGTGAATTGCCACCACTCTGAGCTATCACACCTGCCCTACCCACTAAGTAGCTGCAACAGACTGTGAACCCTTACCTTTGCCAGATCACTTGCTCACAGAGAGCTTAGGGAAGTCCCTCCCTCTAACATGTTATAGGGTATGAAAAGATGACTCTAAGATCTAGTTAAGCTTTTGATTGTAAGTTTCCATTTTTCTTATTTTCACTGGAATCCACTCAACAAAAACTTACTATCATATTGTTAAAGCTTGGGGTGAATTAAAATGTTGACTTAAAAAATCATATAATGATTTGAGATTGTGTCGATTTTTCTTGTTAGTTTCTTAAATTTTTTTCATGTTTATTTACTTTTGAGAAAGAGAGCAGTAGATGGGGAGGGGCAGAGAGAGAGGGAAACACAGAATCCTAAGCAGACTCCAGGCTCTGAAGTGTTAGCACAGAGCCCGACACGGGGCTCCAACTCATGAACCGCGAAATCATGACCGGAGCCAAAGTGGGACACTTAACTGACTGAGCCACCCAGGTGCCCCATTTTTCTTCTTTAAAAATAACTGAGACCCACGCAAAACCAGTTTCTATCTAAGAGGAGTCAAAACAGATTATTCTCTTCGACCTGGAATTACAAAGTATCATTTATGTATATACCTTTTACGAAAAATACTCTAATATGTATTCAGGCGCCTCCCACTACCCCCAGCTCCTTTCTTTCTTGCTAACGCTCCCTTGTGAGCAGAACTGACTGGGAGAGGAAAATGGAACACACGTCTCCGAAATCAAGAAGAATGCGCCTCACGACTGAGAATGAACCATTTGAGACGAGCATTTGTTGATCAGATTTGAAAGGAACTCGTACAGTCGACTAGGAAAAGGTGTTTAAACACCTGAATTCAATCCAGATCTTTAAAGCAATGATCTAATTTTTAGCAGCAGTAGCTCTTTCACAGGTGTAGGAAGAATGTTTACTTTCATTGAACTAATTTGTTCTAAATTGAGAAAACATTTAGGAACTAAAAAAACAAAGAGGCTCCTGTTTTCCCAGGACAGGAATAAAAAGAAAAAGGAGATCAAGAATACAACATGCAGCTGAATATTTCAACTTTTTCTCCACTGACCTGACTAAATGATGTCTATTTTATTTTGTTTCTTAAAAAGCATAATTCCCAAGTGTGACTCAAATAATAAATATACATAACTTATTTTGCTAAGAAGTAATTAAAGAAGTCATTTGCTGACAAAAACAAATGTACACCTAATATATAAAGCTTGTTGTTTTTGGTTAAGTAAATATTTTGGATGCCTTATTTTGGGAGACGGCTGTTAATACATCTTAATACACCAGGGGAAAACTACCTCTGAATTAAGACATAACTTGCCTTTCCTCCCAAAGAATTTAAAAGTCTCTGTTTCAGTTGATTTTAATAATTTCTCAAAAAAGAAAAAAAAAACCCACCCCATTTTCTTTGTAACTGCAAGAGGAATGTGAAAAAAAAATTACTGCTTTAAAATGTATAACGCATATCTTCTGAGGAAAAAACTCGGCATTTAGGCATCTCTCTGCGTTGTAAACAACATGAGTTTACAGGAGTTGGCTTTTCATAAGAACTACATTTTAAAGTGCAGTTTTTGGGCCTAATGATTTAAATAAAAATTTAAATAAAATTCACTGTGTTCATATTTTCCCCACCCCTCTCCCCACCTCCCATGATACTTTTCTTCATGAGAAATAACCAAAATCTCTTTAGCTTTTCCTCAAAGGACCCATTTTCTAAACTAATCATTCTTAGTCACTCTCTTTTGAGCTCTCCCCAAATTTTCTCCATCCTGCCTCCAACAAAGGGCCTTAAATTGGACCCTGTGCTCCCATAAAAACCTGATGAATGCTGATCACAGAAGAGGCTCCTTATGGTCGTACCTTCTCATAGAAGGAAACAGTCTTGATCTTACAGCTTCCTCAACCATTAGAAGCTAATGCCACCTCTGACTCGATTTGGGGATAATGAGGATATCATACCTAATTTTTCACCTCTCCATTTAAACTCCTAAGTCATAATAATAGTACATGCAGCTGTTTACTGCATTTCTCCAATGCCCCCTATGTGCCAAGCCCTGTGCTAGGTACTTTAACTGCCTTTGGAAATATTGAAACATTGCTGTTCTCCCTGTTGTGCAGAAGAGGTTATGTAAGCGCCCCAAGGTCACAGAATCTATTTGTAGGAAGGTGGGAATTCAATTACAGGTCTCGCTGCTCCTAACGCCCAGTCACAACAAATATTCTTTATGGACTCCTGTGTTTAGTACAATAAAAATCATACAGGAAGCCCTTAAAACAAGAACAAGTGCTGAAACTCTCCACAGGGCAGCATTGTGGTGTTGTGGTGGTCAGCGCTCTCACTTTTACTGTGCCCAGGCCACATGCGAGGGGAGGCACCAGCATGGAGGCCAAGCACCTGAGCCCCGTGAGCATTTCCGAGAGCAGGGATGAACAGTGCTGAATGGCGCCCTCCTGTGGACAGCGTTACCTGAGGCGACAGAGGCCGGCAGAAGTGTAAGCAGCCTACCGGTGACTCAACAAATAGTTCAAATACATGTGCAAGAATGCGGTGAGGCAATTTAGCCAAGGACAGCCGACTGTCTGGTTAACCTGGTGAGCAAGTTAGTTTGTTGCCATTGAAGTACACATGTTGCTATTCATTGCATTTTGTACTTATGTGTTAAAACAATGAAAATGAAATATAAAATGTGCAAAACCTCAGAAGCACCTGGAATAAAATTTGGAAATCAAACATTGCCTCCTTAAAATAAAAAGGCATCTGATTGCTTATTGGCTCATGTTTTGTTTATCTGTGGCTCATGATATTTCAAGTTGTATATAATGAAGAGAAAAGACACTGATAAAACAAACATAAACTAATAGCATTTGAGAGCAGAAAAAGAACTATCAGCCACATGATTTTACAAACACGGTAACTGATGTCGTGAGTCAGAATTTACTTCATTATTCATTTTTCATTGCTCATTATATACATGAATATATATTTTTTGATTCATTTTATTTGGAGACTTAACCCACTTGGAAATAAGATGATACCTAAGTTAATTTCAAAAGGAACTCAATGTAATGCACACTTTTAATTATCCTATAAATAATTTCAAGATTGTAATAAAGCATTTATCTTCTTTTTTAATAAACTAAGAGTGTTACTGATAATATAATATGGCACATGTGGTTTTATCTGCTGTGTTCATTTTATTAAAGAAGCCTGAGCAGCATTCTCTAAACTTCTCTCTCACTTCATTTCTATAGTATGTTATAGTTCATGTTCTCTTTTTTTTTCATTTATTTTTGTTTTGTTTATTTCTTTTGAGAGAGAGGGAGAGAACATGATCAAGAGAGGGGCACAGAGAGAGGAAGAGAGAGAAAACGAAGCAGGACCCAAACTGTCAGGGCAGAGTCGGACACGGGGCTCAAACTCACAAACCGTGAGATCATGACCTGAGCCGAAATCAAGAGTCAGGAGCTCAACTGACTGAGCCACCCAGGGGCCTCCCATGTTCTCTTTTTAAATTACTAAACTCCTTGGATCCGAGGTCACTATTTCATTATCAGAAATTGATGGAATGAATGACTCATGATAGTGGCAAAGCAACTTTCAATTTCTTTGTTTGGTGTATGAATTCCTCCCGATTTGTAAACGACTGAGACCCAGCCACTGCATGTAGCCTTCCATTGTATTGCCCTTCTCTGTTCTGCTGATCCTTGCTGCCTCCTAGCTCCTGATTCTCCTACTCTTCAAACCCATTCCCTTGCAGGCCTCTTAACTTTGTTTTTTTTTAAATGGCTCCTATCCACCCTCAATAATGCTCTCTTCCTGAGTTACCATGGTTCTCTTTCTTTCATGGCAGAGAGCTTGGTGTTTAAAAGCAGTTCCTGGGAATAAAACTGTCTGGACTTGAATTTAGGCTCTACTGCTTTCTAATTGTATAACCTGGAGATTTTTTTTTTTAATCTCTCTCTGCTTCATTTTCTCATTTGAAAGCAGAAATAATATCATTATCAGGACATATTACTTAATACGTTTAATAGAAGAATATTGGCAAGCTTACTGCTCAATCATTCTATCTGTGATTATCATTCTTCTTCTTCTTAATCATTTATATTCATATAATCAGAGGCAAATGGACCTCTACATAACTATTTTTAGTGCATTGTTATTCACCCCCTCAAACTACTGAGACCCCCAAATAAGTGAGGCATCATGTATTCTCTGCATGGTATGAAAAAAAAAAAGCAATCTGTTAGGGAAAAAAAAACCTTGAAAACCATTTGAATTTTACTTAGATTCTTGAAAAACTACTGGAGGTTTTGGATTCAGGAGAGGGAATATGTTATTACTGAAGAGCCAAACATCTCCAAATTCCTTCCTCTCCAGCTCTGCAATTCTTAAGATCATCCTTACGGATGACAGATGCTTTCCTAAATTCTTTCTTTTGGTCACTGTATTTGCTGAATCCTTAAAATTTCCTAAGCCTAACCCACAAGGTCTTTCACTCTACCTGTCTGCCCTCTTTCCCTTTTCTTATACTGTTTGTTTTTCTTTTGTTTGCCCAGTTTTTCCCCAACATAGCTGCAAATTGGAAATATATGGAGGTACTTTAAAAATACGGGTTCCTTAGACCCACACAGATGTCCTGACGTGCCTACAGTGTTGCAGGAACATCAGGATCCTTCACAGTTCCCGGGGTAATTCTCATGGGTTAAGAACCACGGGTTATCCCTTCCCCTCCTCTCTCCAGGGTAAACCATCTAGCTTCTCTTTTTCTTTCCGTGCCAAAGCTCATGATAAAGTTCAGGAGTTAAAGCTAGAATTTCCCTAAGGGGCATGAGAAGAGAAATCCTCTGGATATTTATTCATGTGTGACTTTTTGTTGTTGCTGGATTTTCCATCTTCTCTTGGCTCCTTAAGGACCTAGGCCCTTTCTTCCTGTATCTCTGGCCCCTCTGTCCATTCACTGGCTAGAGCTGTCACACAGACATTTATTAGCCGACGCATTTTTTAGATTCTCTTAGGGAACCTTATCCTGGTTGCCTCTAGGGATAAGTGACCCACACTCATAATGGTGTTCAATTTTTTTAAAGTCTGCATATAAAACCAAAGTGTATGCTTTGAAAAGCGGTTAAGGTACAAGGTTGAACACTCTGTGCTGGGGTAGGGCCAAGATCACAACTCAGTGTCTTTCAGTTAATATCCATGTGGCCTTGGGCGTCATCCATGAAATAGGGTTGGTGACACTTATCTACGACACCACTGTATGGTAGAGGTAAATTAAATCATCGCTTCGTGTCCTTTTTTAGTCTTATTATGTGCTACTTTATGGCTTCCGTAATAATTTACTGCAAACTTAGATTGGCATTTACTGTAAATTCACAGACTTGAATTTGCATCAGGTAAACTTTTAAAAAAAAAAACTCTTTTGCACAGGACTGTAATTCTGTAATTTTCTAACACATTTCTTGAGGAGAATATGGACACCAAATGGGATTCTGTGCTATTTTAGTTCCTAAGCACTCAGAACAGAGCCAGCCTGGGGAGTTAGAAAAATGGCATGAAGTTCTAGAAACATCTGTGTCATGTCTGTGTCATGCTGCCACAATACCCCTCTTACTACTTCCAATCTTAATGTCCTTCCCTGTCCTCTAGGAAATGTCAGGCACACATGGTTTGACGAACTATTCTCTACTCAAATGTCACCTTCTTAAAGAAGACTTCTATGACCATCTCTCTGAAAGAAAGACTTCATTCATTCATTCTCTGTCCCTTTCATTGACTTCACTTTTATTCCTCAGCCTTATTACCGCCTGAGTGTGCATACAGTGCTGACTGATGTTTCCTCCCCTCAAAGATAATGTCCAAGAGGGCAGGCTCTTTGTAGTCCTCATCCACTCGCCACCATGGAGAGCTGGTGCATCCCAACATTAGAGCAGCACCTGATGCGTTATAATAAGCCCTCATTACATACTTTTTTGCATAGAAAAATACTTTTACATTATCAATGTAACTATCATTGTAATAATCTGAGTGCTGTATCTGCCTTTTTCTTTAAGCACAGGAACTGAGCCCCTAAGAGATTAAGTTGACTTTCTTAAAGCTCTAGCTAGGAATGGACAGGCCTGGTGCCCTTGTAAGGATAGCAGACTATCACCTGTCCCGCTCAATCCCAAACCCTGCCCCCCCCCCCCCAATAAAAGTGCTTGCTTTTGCCTCTTCTCATTGATTCAATCCTGTGAGCTATGCAAAGGTGTCTAAAAGTATTTGCATCCAAAAAAACCCATGTACTGGTTGGAAATTATAGCTAAAAAAAACAAAACCAAACAACCCTCTGAAGAAAATGAAAATTAATTAAGTGTCTATGAAATGTAACATGTCAACTACTCAGCTTGTTGTTCAACTTTTCCTTGATTCACTTCTTATTTTTTATATAGAAGTTAAATTGAGCCTAGGATGTGAATACATTAGAATACATTTAATATGATTGGGGGGGGGGGAGATCTCCAAAAGTAAAAATGCCTAAAAGCACTCTTGCTTGTTAAGATATTCAAAGGTTGGAGGAGTAACAGATATTGCTAGATTTTACATCAAAATGACTCTGAGGAAAGTTTTGTTTTGTTGGCTTTCTGAGGAAAGTAGTGATCATAATCTTATGACTTGGGCCTCTAATTCCTGGCGTAAATCTTTTTTTTTTTTTTTTTTAATTTTTTTTTTCAACATTTATTTATTTTTGGGACAGAGAGAGACAGAGCATGAACGGGGGAGGGGCAGAGAGAGAGGGAGACACAGAATTGGAAACAGGCTCCAGGCTCTGAGCCATCAGCCCAGAGCCCGACGCGGGGCTCGAACTCCCGGACCGCGAGATCGTGACCTGGCTGAAGTCGGACGCCTAACCGACTACGCCACCCAGGCGCCCCTTGGCGTAAATCTTTTTATTAAAAATATTTTTCTAACATAAGTGTCCTGTGAACTAATTGGATAATTAGTAGTAAGTATTTGTGAATGACACAGTAGGCTTATGAGCTCAGGTTCTGTGGTTCAGTGACTCCATTTGAATCACTGCTACCTTACTTGTTATCTGTGGCCCTGGGCAAGTAGTTGACATCTCTAAACTACATTTTTTTTGTGGGGACCATAATAGCCATTAACCCCATAATATTCTTATAAAAGTTATGTAAAATGATAGCTGTGAAATACTTAGCATTGTTTCTGGCACACAGGAAGTGTTCCATGGAGTTAAGGATTATTATTATTACTATTATTATTTCTATTAGTTATTATTATTATTATCATTGTTTAATGTATCAGATTTCTCCTCACATCAGGAGAGCTACCGCCACATTTTCTATCCCATTCTCTCAGAGAAATTTTGTGCTAACCCTGAATTCTAAGAGAGCAGAATGGCCAAGCCTCCTGACCGTGAGAAAGCCGTGTACTCTCTCAGAGCATCTACCTCAAGCGTGTCTTTGCAAGGGGAATATCACTTATTTGGCTCTTCAAAGACCAATCCCTTTGGCAGTCTCATGCCCACCAGGACAGCGTTGTGGGAATAGGAAGAAAGAGAATCAAAAAAGAAGACACTCTTCTCTCAAAGTCCCCAACACCATTTCTTTAATACCTTTTCAGTTTATGAGATTTGACAAGGAAATAAAGGCATTGCTCCAGGCCATTCCAATCTCACAATGTAAGTATTCTCTTAAAATTGCTACATCTAGGAGAGCCTTTATATCCATGTCATTACTCTAGGAAAATTGTGAGGCTGTGGGGAAGGGTGTGGGAGAAATCGTATTAAAACATTCACACACACACACACACACACACACACACACATCTCCTACCTCTCCATTTGAAAGACCTCTCTTTTTACTTGCTTTATATCACTCATCAAAAATGTCATGAGAAGTTGAATGATTAGTATCCTTCCAAATGCTTTTAAAAAGTATGGTACATAAAGGGAAGAAAAATAGAGCACCTTGCCAGTTGTAGTGTTACAGTCATAAAATATGTGTTGAAATACGAGTATATGATAAACCCACAGGGTGCATAGATGAGAGAATAGAAGATGGAGGCATAGATTAAATTTAGAACACTGTCTGAAGCCATGCATGAGAATAGTCTTCTGAAACCAGATCTCGCTAAAGGAAAACTTCACCGAACATTTTATCCTAGTTGACAGAAAGAAATCATACATGTGTGAGCATGTGTGCATGTCTATGTGTATGTATATCCTCTTCAAGCTCTTTAAGCAAAGAGACATTTAAAAATATTAAAAAACATAAACATCGTGAGATAAAACAGGAAAATTACATTAGATGAAAATAAGATCAGGTGGCGGGGTGAGAAGGCAGCAGAAACAAAGCTCTTCTAAAAGGAATGATTATATTGATGATATCAGCAGTGATGAAGTACAGTCTTTGAAGATCTAGGGGAAAATGTTTTTGAATTTAGATTTCATTCTTATTCAAACTGTCAAGTACAGGGAGGGGTGAAAATAAACATTTGAAGCTAGTCAAGAAATGAGAGATTTTTACCTCTGTGTACATGTTCTGAAATGTTACCTAAAGATAAAGTTTAGCAAAATGAAAGATGAAATTGTACAGACAAAATGCAAAGTAAAGAAACAAACAGTGGGAACCAATCTAGAAGAACTTCAAAACACGCTTCCAGGAAGCTGACGGCACACCAGGGGCACAACCGACACAACGGGAACAGGAAGGAGGTGGGGGGGGGGGGGCAGGATCCCGCAGGAAGGAAGAACAGGATGGATTCAGTTCAGCAGACGGATTGTTTGAGAAGCTGCAAGATACTAGCGATAACCAGACAAAGGTGTGTGCTTCTTTTTCCAATAAAGAACAAGAAAGACGTGTAGGAATTCCACACAAAACGAAAACAAAACTTTGAGCAATAAAATAATTTTCCAAATGAAACAAATGGAAATGTAGCTCAAACTGAGAAATTGACGCACAGAGAAGATGACTTTTCACTTGATTTTGATGCTTCAAGAAACAAACCACTTTAAGGAAAAACTCCCATAACTTAGCAGTTATGACACAGACTTAGCAGTAGTGGTATTTCCTTTTCTAGGTGTCCAATGACCTACTTGAATAAAAATGAGTGTTATTTACTTAATCATAAGGTCTCGAATGCCATTTTACAAGTTTTTAATTTTTTTTTTAATTTTTTTTTTCTTTTCAACGTTTATTTATTTTTGGGACAGAGAGAGACAGAGCATGTACGGGGGAGGGGCAGAGAAAGAGGGAGACACAGAATCGGAAACAGGCTCCAGGCTCCGATCCATCAGCCCAGAGCCTGACGCGGGGCTCGAACCCATGGACCGCGAGATCGTGACCTGGCTGAAGTCGGACGCTTAACCGACTGCACCACCCAGGCACCCCATAGTTTTGAATTTTTTGACTCAATTTCTGGACGAAGAACATATACTGAATTTCAGGTCTCTGGTACAGAAAGTGCATGCCACACAGCTGGCAGCAATCTGGAAATGGATGGGAAGAAGAAAAGAGAAGGGGAATGCAGAAGTACTCATTTTTTCATGTTGCATAGAAAGCAAGAAGTGCAGTCTGATGTTTATGGAAAAATAGGGTGGTAAGCATATTTTTAAGTTCTTACCCAAACAATTATTAGTTAATGATTAGTAACCATAAGTTTACAATTAGAAGAACCATTCAAATAACTTAGAGTGTGGACCAGATAATTCCAAGAGGCAGTTTGCCCTGGACTGATGAGTTTCCTGGAATGATGAAAAAGTCCCAGACAAACCTGGGCAAGTTGGGTACCCTAGAAATATTAACAAGTTAAATTTTTCAGATTCAATAGCAAGGAGTCCATACCAAAAAAAAAAAAAAAAAAAGACAAAAAATGAATCAAGAAATGGAGGTATCTATTGGATGGATCAGTCATGCTAAGTGAAATAAGTCAGAGAAGGACAAATACTGTGTGAGCTCATTTATATGTGGAATCTAAAAAAAACGAACTCATACATACGTAGAGCAAATTGTTGGTTGCCAAAGGTGGGCGCCAGATGGGTGGGCAAAAGGGCGAAGGTGGTCAAAAGTACAAACTTCCAGTTACAAGACAAAGAAGTCCTGGAGATATCATGTGCAGAATGAGGACTAGAGTTAAAATACTGTACTGTATATTTGAAAGTTGCTGAGAGAGTAGATCTTAAAAGTTCCCATCACATGGAAAAAACTGAAAACAATTGTAATTAGGTTTGGTTATGGATGTTAACTAAACTTGTGTGATTATTTCACAATATATACATATGTCCAATCATTACATCGTACAACTAAAATTAATACTATATTACATGTCAATTATATCTCACTAAAAAATAAAAAAGATTTTAAAAAGAGCTAGAAGTATTAGCATATTATCAAAGTGTAAAGTGATATTAATAACAATGGTCAGCATACTGCTCTTGGAAGTTATACAGACCCAGAATTATCAACTCATCTCTATCAGCTGTTAGCTCCATGGTATTGACTTAACAAGTTACTAACCTCTCATAATAGTATTTACCTCACATGGTCATGGTGAAGAAAGTGGAAAATAATGCATGTAAAGTGATCAATCCAGAACCTGATGCAGAATAATGCCTCAGGAGTTTTGTGTTATTATTATAGTCATTATTATTATTCATTATGGAAGCCATTCATTGCATGTACAGAAAATGCTATGTGAAAGGCATACTGAATTGTTCAATTCGTTGTTAGACCCTTGAATATCTATTAAATGAATGTTGGGACCTTAAATAACAGGCCTACACATTAAAAAAGATTCAATGAAGGTCACTACTGGGATTTGGATAGGGAGAGGAGGTGGCAAGGTAAGCAGTATTTTCCGTGACGGAGTTGCATAGTTACTTCTGTTTAAGTCACATAAAATCGACTGCAACTTTCCAGGGGCAGGAGGTAGGGCAAAGATATTTGAATAACACTGGAAGTTTTACCAGCCATTTCTCTCAGTGATCCTTTGCTTCTGGCGATATATGTAATCACACCTGAAATAATCAATGTTGTTGCATGGAAACTTATGGAAAATACATGTGCATGTTTTTAAGATTTTCCCTGTGAATATAACTTAAAATATTTCCATAATTAGATAAATAAGAGGTGTGATTTTGTCAACATCCTTGGGGAAGAAATTGAAGAATTAATTGAGGGTTGTTGAAAAGTATTGACTGAGGAAGAGTTAGTGTTTAGTATGCTCACTTTGAAGTCCTGTAAGTAAGTTCCAAGAATAATTCATCTAAACGTAGTTTTTTACTTGTATACTGGCTTTAGAACTTAAACTTGTGTAAGCTATAAATCTAATTAAAAAATACTTGGTGGGCCCCTGGGTGGCTCAGTTGGTTGAGGATCGGACCCTTGATTTCAGCTCAGGTCATGATCCCAGGGTCATGGGATCAAGCCCCACATTGGGCTCTGTGCTGACAGTGCGGAGCCTGCTTGGGACTCTCTCTCTCTTTCCTTCTGCGTCTCTTCCTTACACACGCTCTCTCTAAAATAAATAAGTAAAATGAAAAAATAAATAAAATTATTTGACACCATATACATTTTTAGTGGGAATAGTTTTTATAAAAATCAAAATCAAATGATGCTTATTACTATGAAATAGCGTGAAAAATCTTTGTAATAAATGCTAAGTAGAAAGATAGGATATAAACATTTATGTGTGCCTTGCCTACAAGTAAATAAAAAGAGTAGCTAGAAAACAAACTTAAAAGAGAAATATACCAAAATGCCAATATTGGCCAAGGTTATGTTAAAATGATGGGATTATGGGTCACTTTATTTTATTTACATTAGTCTGTTAAAAATGTACAGTTTTTAGAAACCTATGGAAAATCAGATGCAAAATATAATGCAATGTACACAGGTGCTCTAAAATCCATCCTTGGAAACTATTTAGATGTAAAAAATTTTGTAATAATCTCTAACTTAATGCTTGCTCATCTCTTAGGAACTCTAAGCTTTAATTGCTTCTCTGCAAAGTAGAAAATAACCCAGGTTACATAAGTCTATTTGTATGTAATTTTGAAATACTTTCATTTCTGGTAGACGTGCACTCAGACCCATCATCAGTGTCTCTCCCAATTCATAATTTATGCTGGCTGAATGCCTTTCCTACCTGATTGGACCACCAAGACCAGGTTAGGTCTCACTCCATTGCCTCAAAGCCAGGGCTGCACCAGTAACCCATATCTGGATTGAAGCAGCAGAAGTTTGGCTCCTCAACCAGACTATAGAAGGCTGTAGACACATGCTTGAGTTTCCATCCATGCTCTATCCTGATGCCCACAAAAAATATATTATTATATAAATTAATGTGTTAAAAATATCAAATATTATTCCAGAAACAGAACAACTGCAGACATTGAAAAACCTAGTAAATATGGTCAGCCCCTGAGTTTAGCACGTTTTGCTCTTTCCATCATCAGGTTCATGAATGGTTTAATTGTTTCATCATGAATTCATTCCTACATTCAATAAACATTAATAACAAGAGCTAATAGATATTAGGTCCTTCATATTTGCTAGGTGATGAGCTAAGAATATAACATTCAATTATTATCTTGCTGATACAAATTTGAGGTTTGGAAAGGTTAATTAACCTGCCCCAGAAACTACTGAGAAGCAGTGGATTCAGGACTTGAACCCTCATTTGACTGTAAAACCCAAGCTCTTAACTATGTTATAAGGCTTTCTATTTATTAAGGACTTACTAAGTGCCAGGCATTTCTAGGTGCTGGGAACACAAAGATGAATAAGGACCCTGTCATTCAGGAAATTAAAAAGCTTATACTCCTCTCTTAGATGTTTGCAATGAGCAGGGGTCATTCAGTGATACTCCTTTCCACTCAGTTGCCAAGGTTTTAGCAGGATGGGACAGCCACTTAAATGTAAGGAGAGCTATTTAAGTCAAACTGCCGTAGGCAGGCCAGGACCGAGGACCCAGAGGGGATCCCACAGGACCAGCCAGGAGGGCCCTTAGCTTTGCACAGGAAGTAAATCAAATGCGAGCCAGGAGGAAGTGAGAACAGAGTTTATTGAAGACTAGAGATAACAGACATAGAGCATCTGGGAGACTTGGAAAGGAAAAGGAGCATGGGTCTCATCTTTGCTTGGGATCTGGAGTTTTAATTGAGGATGATGATCCGCTGTCCATGTCCTCTCAGGCATCAGGAACTGGCTGAACAAGGACGAGCACTCAGTGTCCTCCATAAGTCACTCGTGTCCTGGAATGAGGGGCTTGGCATTAACGTGTTTGGAGTCAGTGGTCTTGGAGAACATTCATGACAGCCCTGCCCAATCACTCCTTACATGTTTTTATTTCATGGGGTGCCTTTGGTTTCCCTGTCTCGCAATCTAATCGTCCAAGGTAGAATTTGACTTGATTATTAACACCTTTTTATTTGTAGATACCATCAATTCAAGAATCTCCAAATGGCTGTTTATGTGTGGCTGAGTCAGCTCACTGACATGGCCCTTGTTCCTGTGATATCCTCCCTTCTGAACAATACAAGGGCCTGGCAGATAAAGGATGTAGCCAAAAAACCCAACTGTAAGGTGTATCCACCTGCCCCCACAGGGCTCTGGTGTTTGGCACCCAGCTATTGAATTGCCTCTAGTGTAAGAACCATACAGAAAATCACTGAGGAAGCCGGGACAGAAAGTTTGTCATTGTTTGCCCATGGCAATGTTCACAGGTTTTGCCTAGGTAAATTTTCTCTCATGACTTGCCCATATCCACAGCTTCTCCATTTCAAACTATTCTCCACGCAACAGAATGATACTACTAAATGAACATAAATATGAACTTCAAACTCACCTGTCTGGTATGTTCAGAGGCTTTCTAGTTCCTCTATGGATTAAATTTGTAAGACTTTGTTGCAAAGACAACAAAAGTTCAAAAGAGCAGAACTCGTTCAGCAAGGGGTTACAAGGAGTGTCATCCAGACCATGCCCCCCTCTCCTCCGGCTACTAGTACTCCTTGTTCACCGCAGACTGACGATAATCGCCTTCTTTCCATTTTTCTCTCTTGCAAGGCTTCTGTGCATGCAGTTACTGAATTCATTTTGCCTACCCACTTTCCCTAAACTCTTAGACTTCCTGGGGAAGCTTTTACTGCCTCCACAGATCAAGTTAAATTGCATCGAACATTTCCTTGAATGAACAAATGTAGCTAATGTTTCCACAAAATCTAAAATGCGCAGCCTCATAAAGCACTCTGCGTCCCCTTCATGGTCTTTAGCTCAGCTGACTGGGATTTAGTCGTCACCTGTTTGTGGATTTGTTTATGTTTGTCTCCTATGACCCATTTTAATTTGGTGAGAATAGATCACACATATCTTGTTCATTCTCGAATCCCTGGTGCCAAGCACATAGTCAGTGCTCAGAAAATTATATGTTGGGGCTCCTGGGTGGGCTCAGTCTGTTAAGTGTCTGACTTTGGCTCAGGTCATGATCTCACGGTCCGTGGGTTTGAGCCCTGCATCAGGCTCTGTGCTGACAGCTCAGAGCCTGGAGCCTGCTTCGGATTCTGTGTCTTCCTCTGCCTCTCTGCCCCTTCCCTGCTCGTGCTCTGTCTCTCCATCTCTCAAAAATGAATAAATGTTTAAAAAATTTTTAAATATAAAATATTATATATTAGATTAATGAATTTTCTCTGAAAAAGAATCAAAGTGACAGTAATTTTGTGCCCCTCTACCAGGAGCAGTGGTCATCCCATATGATCATCTGAAAAGACAATCTTTCTCTTGCAGCCCTATCACCATTTGCAGCTTTCTGGGCTCCAATAGGAGGTTTCCTCCTAAAAGCTCTTACACTGAACTATTGGAAGCTTGATGACTTGAAGATTTCTCCTAAAGTAAGGAAACAGACAGTTCCCTCCCCTCTCTAAAAGATGAATGTCTTTTCACTTGTGAACATCTACACACTTCTTTAGAACAATTCATATGTTCCTTCTATTCATTCAGAAAAGATGCTGAGAGCCTCATATATGCCTGGCAATCCTTGGAGCTTTGAGCGTTTACAAATGAAAGGCAGTCCCTGTCCTCAAAGCCTTCCCTGTTAAATGGGACAGATGGGGCGCGTGAGAGCCAATTCTGAGAGAGGATCTCACAAGAGGGATACCTAGACTACTGTGAAAGGTAGAAGAAGAAGTATCAGGAACTGGTAAGAAGTTAGGCTCAAGAGAAGGCTGAGCCACAACACATGGCAAAAAGCTATCCAAAAAATGGTACCTACTTGTGTAACACATAGGAAGACAGGAGAGAAAATGCAGGTGGGAAAAATGCCAGAAGTTTGGAATTGGGTATTAAGTGCTGGACAGACCTGGGCAGGGCACAGAGGAGGGAAGACATTTAGAATCCTTATCCTGAAGGTAATGGGAAGCCAATGAAGGCTTTTAAGCCAGGAAGTAAAGATGAGGGAATCAGATATGCATCTTAGAAAGAGCACATCAAAACAGTGTTAAGGATGGCGGAAGGGGAGCTATAAATAGACAAAAGTCCTAAAAGGATTTTACAAAACACTTTTGCATATTTTGAGATGGGAGTTGAAGTGAAAAAAAATAATTTATGTGTGTCGAAAAATGGATATACTCTCCTAATATTTCAGAAAATGTTTACATACATCATTTCCCTCGAAGTAAATTAGGAAATGAGGATAATGGTTCTGCAAAACCTAAAGACTGCTGGTGACTCATTATCCAATTAATTGATATGAATAAATTGGGAAAATCAAGCTAAATGAGAGTCAGTCACTGCACACAAGTAGAGAGCTGAATGTTTATTATCTTTTTGGGTTTTTTAATAATAAAAGTAAGGGGGCACCTGGGTGGCGCAGTCGGTTAAGCGTCCGACTTCAGCCAGGTCACGATCTCGCGGTCCGGGAGTTCGAGCCCCGCGTCGGGCTCTGGGCTGATGGCTCAGAGCCTGGAGCCTGTTTCCGATTCTGTGTCTCCCTCTCTCTCTGCCCCTCCCCTGTTCATGCTCTGTCTCTCTCTGTCCCAAAAATAAATAAACGTTGAAAAAAAATTTTTTTAATTAAAAAAAAAAATAATAATAAAAGTAAGGAAGCTGCACCCCTTTGAGGAGCACTAGGGTATTTCCACTGAGCCTCTGACCCTCAGCCACAGGCATGGGGATGGTGTGGATGATGTGGACCTTAGAGATAGAGGTGGCCAGACCCATGGAAGCTTCTATAGGCAACCTGAGGCCAGCCTATTCACTGTTGTATTATTTTAAAAACTGTGGGTTTCTTACATATCAATTTATAATCCACACCATTAGACAAAAGTATACCCGCAAGTGTTTTCAGAATAGGCCCTTTTCTTCCCAAGTCGTCTTTGAAGCTATAGAACAACGCCCTTGAGATACTTAGAAATCCTATTGTTTAATGGAGAGGATGTGCAAGGCCTATACTTAAGACCGTTGGAAGACATTTTATCTAATGAAAAAGGTCTTTGCTGTTCTGACTTAAATATTTCTGAGGTCTTAACAAGGGGTTTTACTAGTCATATTATTGGCTTTATTTTTTCCTGATGGCATCCTGAAATTTCTCTTTGCCATAGGCTATTTCTTACTTTGAGAACCTGCGGGCTATAAAGAATATCTGGAGCCTCCATATTTCCTCTAAATCTTACTTTAAAACGGAACAGTTCATTCATTTCTCTCCTCTCACATTTTATTATAAGCAACTAGAAGAAACCACACAGTACCTTCAACACTGCCTAGAAATCTCCTTACCGATGCCATGGAGTTCATTAGGTGTATTTCCTACTTTCCATGTTACTGCAGGCGACAGTTTCTGCCAATACCTTCTTCATACCTTCACGCCCTCACTGGCAACCTTCTTGAATATTGCCAGGCTTCTGCCTGATACCTGCTCGCAAAATCAATGCCGTATAGTTTAGAATTTATTATAGCACGCTCTTCTTCCAGTACCCAAATTCTATTTCAGTTATCTACTGCTATTTAACAAACCACTTCAAAAGTTACTGGCACAAAACCAGATCCATTTATATGCCAACTAGCCCCACCTCCTACCACCTCACTCGGCCTTGATCAAGGTGGCTGTGGATGCTCCGCTCTGTGCAGGGTGGGAAGGGGGAGTACTGACACCCCACTTCATGTACACTACTTCCTTGAGTCTCTTTGATGCCAGATGGAGGTGGAGGTTCAGCTCCCACTGGGACCCGCAGACACTAAGGGTAGGGTGACTCATTAGCCCTGCTTTACTCCACCCCTCTCAGTCTCATTGCCTCCAGGTGGGTGTAGACAGAGCCCCACCAGGACCCACTAACACCAGAGGTGGGACGAAAGTGGAGTGCTGTGGGGATTAGCCCCATTCGCAACACTTTTCTCAGCCTCATGGATGCCAGGAGCAGGGGGAAGCTCAGCTCCTGGCTGGGACCCAATGATGCTGGGGGTGTATGGAAGCAAAGGGTGACTAGCCCTGTATTGCATCTTCTCATTAGGTCTCAGCTTGCCACTGGACCCCACTGGCACTGCTTAGAGGGGAAATCAAAGTGCTGCCTACCTCTACCAGACAGAAGATGGCAGATCAGGTCCCCCCTCAGTCCCTTTGATACCTACTACCCCAGAAGGGGAATTGGAGCACCACCATTTACATCCACTGGGAAAGGGATAGATTAGATACACCACGGTCAGCTGACACCTCCAGCAAGGGAATCTGAATATCACCATTTGTTCCTTCTGGGTTGGAGGGTGGCATGGAGAATCCACTCTCTGCTCAGTCCTGCTGAAACTGCAGTGGAAGAATGTGACTTTTTGTTGGTTGTCTGCTGTAGGGCAGGAATTACCAAAAAAGTTTTTTTTGTTGTTAAGCTACCTTTTTCCTGATCCTTGGGCTAGGGGCAACAGTTTTTCCTTGGAATTGCTTTGTGTGTGCTTGTTAATGGTTCTGGATTGGAGGTTTTTGGAACTTCCCATATGAAATATATAGGAGGTAATATGGAAATCCAGGTGACTAGCCATCGTGTCCTTCCTCTAGTAGAGATGTCCCTGGAGCTTCTGGGTAGCTCAGTTGGTTAAGTGTCTGACTTTTGATTTTGGCTTGGGTCATGATCTCAGGGTTCAAGAGATTGAGACCCACGTCGAGCTCTGCACTGACTGTGTGGAACCTGCTTGGGATCCCTCTCTCCCTCTCTCTCTGCCCCTCCCCTGCTCATGCTCTATCTCTCTTTCTCTCAAAATAAACTTTAAAAAAAAGAGAGATTCCTAAACAGTCCACCTTCTGTCCACCTTTTAGTCTTTCAACATTTGTTTGTTTTGTAATATCTGTTTTTTAGTTGTAAGGAGGACCTGGGAGGCGTGAGGCTATTCCATCTTTACTAGAATTGAAAAGTCTGTGTGTATTTTTGACTCTCCAGGAAGAGGCAAATAGGTATTAACTATCTTGAGCTAAAGACAATCTAGAAAGAAAGCAAAACACAGATCTACAACTATAAAATTAAATTAAAAAAAAAAAACAACAACAAAAACAACAAAACAAGAAAAACCCTGTCACCCTAAGGGATACCAAAAACAAAATAAATGGGTTTCATACCACAAAGAAGAGAAGAGGGAAGGATTACTGTATTTATGGTCTTGAAGTCCTGAATGAATCTGCATCCTTTCCTATTGGGTTTATTGTCTGGAAGTTTAGGAGAATTATAAGGATTGGTGCTAGGTATGATGAGTCCTTTCTCTAGTAGTCTTTCAACTACTGATTTTAGTCTTGCCTAGCTTCTCATTTTTTTTAATTTTTTTTTTGTTTATTTTTGAGAGAGAGATAGAGACAGAGAGACAGAGTATGAGTGGGGGAGGGGCAGAGAGAGAGGGAGACACAGAATCTGAATCAGGCTCCAGGCTCTGAGCTGTCAGCACAGAGCCCAACGTGGGGCTTGAACTCACGAACTATGAGATCATGACCTGAGCTGAAGTCAGACGCTTAACCAACTGAGCCACCCAGGCACCCCACTTAGTTTCTCATTTTAAACAGTATTGTGTAAACTTGGATAGAGATTTATATGGCTCAATCTGAACTGATGAGTTTGGCCCAGTAATTTTGCCAACGTGAGTAGAATTTTTTTTTTTTTTTTAACCACAAGTGGTCTTATATCTTGAGAAGATTTTCAATTAGGACTTTACTCAAAATCAAAAATGCCAGATATTAATATTCAAATTATCCATTATGATTATAAGTGGAGAGTCCTCAGCATTTTAAGAAATAGACAAACAATAGAACATTTAATCTAAAAATTCCATCTTCCCACAAGATCCTTCCTTATTAAGTTGACAGGTATGATATGACAGAGGAGGAAAAAAATGTTCTTTGGTTAAAAGTCAAGAGTGATGGTTATAGACTGAGGTAAAGAAAGATCTAGAAATCAATAGTTTCTATTTTTAATGTTTATTTATTTTGAGAGAGAGAGCATACGAGTGCAGGAGAGGCTGAGAGAGAGGGAGAGAGAGAATCCCCAGCAAGTTCCACATAGTCAATGCAGAGCCCAGTGTGGGGCTCGATCCCACAAACCGTGAGATCATGACCTGAGTCTGACCTGAGTCCAGTGCTAATTAATTGAGCCACCCAGGCTCCCCCAGGATTAGTAGTTTCTTAACTCTGAAACGTATGGTGTGTGATGGCAACAGAGTTTGTGGTATCAATTAACAATTTGGCAGACTGTCCTTTAGTATTTGCAGAGATTTCTCCATGTGAATTTGAGGGTAAAAATGGGAAAATGAATACTAGATTGCCCTTTAGGAGCATTGTCATTGTCCACTCACTTTAATTTTGTCCCTAGTTTCTTAATTAGCACAGTTTAATTAATTTTTCATTGTTCTTTCTGCTTCTATTACTTATGAGTGTCTTCATCAATAAATTCCTTACTCAGGCTCTCATGATTGGGGTAGGAACATCCAATTGCTTTATCTGGAAGATCACTAATTTATTCTAGACTTCATTCTGATTTTGTTTTAAGGCTATGTCAAGATCTTTAGAATAGCTGGAGATCTGGCAACAGAGCTGTTTCTCATTCCTGTTTTTGCTTTCGTGTGATATCCCCTGGTTCTGGCTGAAGGCTGTTCAAAGAAAGTGAGAGTTGGGGGTCACATCTGCTTCAGGATCTATTCCTGAGTGCTGTCTAACTGTGTTAAAGAGCCTGTTCCCGAAGTCACCGATAGACTCATCCTTTCTTTGCTTGCAGGACAAGATTACAGTGCAATCTATTTTCACAGAACAGACTTTGAGGATGGCCTCTTACAGCTCTTACCCAACATCTGTAGCTTTTCTAATCTCTGCAAGTCAGGGTCCATTAGGTCATTCTCAGAATCTGACTTTCAACTCTTTTTCATCCAATTTTTGGCATCTGAGGTTCTTGTTAACATATGAAAAAACTGATTTCAATCTGGGATTCCCAAATTATCTGTTTTTAGAACAAATCTAAATTTCTTTGTAAAGTTCTGTCTCTATTTTGTGTGTGTAAGTTTTAGAAAATGCTTAACAGTGGCTCCCAGTTCAAAGACCAGGGTTTCAAATCAACCATAACAGAACTTGATTACATTCTGATGTGAATTTACCATTAAGGAACAGTTGAAATTTGTGAGTTTCTTGTTGACTAGAAGGGAAAGGAGATGAAGAAAGGCAGTAGTAATATGGGTAATGTAGGAGCCTAGGAAGGAAGAGGAAGAATAAAGGAATCAAGGCAGTTATATTCAGATTCCAGTTCAGAATGATCTAAGAGAAATGATTTTAAGTTCTTTATACTTCTTATTTACCTTGGCTAAAGAATCTTTTGAAAGTATTCATTTTGGAAACTAGATTTCCTTTGGAAGTGTTTGTATACTAAGGAAAAATGAAGACCATTTTCCTTCTAAAGTATTTCTCAAATGAGCAGTTTTTTTTTTTTCAAATGGAAGTTGGCCAAAATAACCACTGTAATTCTAAATTGTCTTTGGAAAAATTATGCCACCTAAATGGATAAATAAATGAATTATAGTGAAAATACATTTTAGAAACAAAATTCCCAAAGTTCTTCTGAGATCGAGGAGCTCAAAGACCTTGACTTCAAATAACATTCTCCCAGAGGTCCCTGGAACCTGTCACTCTCAGGTCTCTCTATGATACAGCAGGAAATGAGACTAAGACACCACTATGAAAACAATGGTCTTCTGAATTTGTTGCTTGTACGCTTTGTATGCTAGTCTTCTTGTAATAATCAGCTCAGGCTACCATAACAAAATATCATACACTTGGTGGCTTAAACAACAAAAAATTATTTTCTCACAGTTCTGGAAGCTTGGAAGTCCAAAATCAAGGTGCCAACCAATTTGAATCCTGGTGACAGCTCTCTTCCTTTTTTGCAGATGGCCATCTTCTCATGATGTCTTCACATGCAGAGAGAGAGAGAGAGAGCAAACACTCTCCTGTCTCTTCTTATAAGGACACAAATCCTATTGGATCAGGGATCTACCCTTATGACCTCATTTAACCTTAAATACTTCCAAAAAAAGCTGTTATCTCCAAATATAGACACATTGGGCATTAGGACTTCAACATATGAAGTTTGGGGTGACACATTTAGTCCATTGCAGCCCCTAACCTATTCATTAGTCATCTCAAATGCAGATAGAGGTTTGGAATAAAGAACTTGCCTTGAAACGGATTTTCATGGATAAATCAAGACAAGGTTGAGTCAAGATCCCACACTTTCACAGCTCAAGTTAGCCTTATAAGGAGCCTGGTATGAACTCCTCCAGGGATGGATGTATCAGGCCTACACCCATATTCTTCCTTTGATCATCTTCTTAACATACTTTCAACAGAAGGGTGCCTGGGTGGCTCAGTCAACTGACTGAAGTTGAGCGACCGACTTTGGCTCAGGTCATGATCTCACAGTTTGTGAGTTTGAGCCCCGCGTCGGGCTCTGTGCTGACACCTCAGAGCCTGGAGCCTGCTTCTGATTCTGTGTCTCCCTCTCTCTCTGCCCCTCCCCACTCACGCTCTGTCTCTCTCTGTCTCTCTCTGTTTTAAAGAAAACTTTAAAAAAAAAGATACTTTCAACAGAAAGTGATGAGGACAGAAAGACACACAGTAGTGTTTCCTAGTCACAGGATGGCTTTTTATAAGGAAAAGACTTCAATCTGAGCAGATAAGCAAAGGATTCCTAAACAAGGATTTCTTATTCCTGGGAGAGATTTGGAAGCTGAAAATAATGAAATCATAGCTCCAACCCACTGAGGAATATGTTATCCATCGCAGAGAGACCACATACAGAAAGCTGAAGTGTTCTCCTAGAAGTGTGCTATTCTAATTCTAGAATCTTGAGACCCATATTTGGTATATATTTTTATTGTTGAATCCCCAAAAGATCGCCCCAAAAGCCTGTTGATGTAACAGTAAAGACCATCCCCTGATAGAGTCTTAGTAGTGTCTGAACTGAGAAGGAGGGTGTCAGAGAAAGATATTTATAAGGTTTATGGGGGTGATTTTAAGGGAGGTCTTGCAAAGAGGCATATTAGTTGGGACTCTGAAGATTTTATGATATAATAGATTTGGATTGGTGGGCACAGTGAGGTAAAAGTTTTGAAACAGGTCCTGATGAGCAAGCTGTTAGTCTTGATAAGTAATCTCTTTAGTTGGTTCAAGTCTTATCTTGCACTAGCAGGTATTTCCTGGAGCAAGTAGCTAAATTATTTCTGCCTGGCCCCAGTATTGTTTGGCATGGAAATAAGAAAGTAAGCTTGGTCGAAGAATTGTTTAGCACAGGGAGGCAAGGTAGGTTTGGTCTTCGTATTCACTGGTATAGAGAAAAGTTCTGAAATATTCACATTTGAAGATTCCTTTAAAATTTTTTTCTTAATGTTTATTTATTTTTGAAAGAGAGAGAGAGACAGAGTGCGAGCAGGGGAGGGGCAGAGAGAGAAGGAGACACAGAATCCGAAGCAGGTTCCAGGCTCTGAGCTGTCAGCACAGGTCTCGAACTCACGTGAGATCATGACCTAAGCCAAAGCTGGACCCTTAACCAACTGATTGAGTCACTCAGGCGCCCCGAAGATTCTTTCTAAACAAATGTCTTTGAATTAAATCTAACCAAAACTTCAAACTCTTTCTTTTAAAATTTATATTTTATAGTGTTAACAAGCTGAGTTGCAAACAAAAAAGAAGTTTAAGTTGTTAATAAGAATAACAAAAGTTGCAAAAAATAAAGGCAAGTGCTCTTAACCTTAAGAACAGGTGATCATGCCGACTTTATATCTGCCATTCCAAAAGTAGGAAGAGGAAGGTTTGAACTTGCCTTACAAAGGAAATAAGATCACAATTTTAAAATATCTGTATAGCACAGACATATTGTTTGGCTTGGGAAGCAGACTCCAAAAACACTGTATATGTGGGAGAGAGTGGGTTTTGGGGCATGTGCCTCTGTGTCCTATCACAAACAAGAAAATGCAATTTGTGAACATAAGCACTGCCCTGCAGGTGGAGAGCAGGGTGAGTGTTTGTTTTCTCATCAAACAGGCCAGGTTCTGTGATAAACATTAATAATCCTGAGATGACTGGGCAATCTCTGGTCTCAGTGAGCTCGCAGTAAGGAGGAGATGGATCCATATAAAGGATAATCATGAGAAAACATGCGAAGTATAGTGGGCAGCCTGAGAGGGAGTGGTGAGTAGGCCCAGAGAGAGGGATCACAGAACACTGTCACTGGGGTGTCTGGAAGGATGAGGAGAGAGCCAAGCAGGGGAGAGCAGAGTGTACAGGCAGCTACCAAGGCTCTCCAAGGCAGGGATTGTGTGCGGATTGGCTGCCCCTCCTCCAGCATTTGCAGGGCCTAGGGCAAGGGTACAGAAGGAGGCCCCTAGATCATAGGTCTAAATATTGAAAAATTATAAATCAAGCTTGAAAACTGGGAAATACAAAAATTCTAAGTCCTACCCTGAAAACATATCTTAATGACAATAAAATTGAAATATACATTTCTGGAGATGAACTAAAATAAAAATAAAAGCAATAGTAAAAAACTAAAGACGAAGAGTTCATAAATTATCTTGTATTTATTTCATGATATTTTCTTGCTTCCAGTGCAGCAAAATCACCCTGTTGTTGTGAACAAGATTTGTACATATTTGCATTCATTGCATTAATAACTTAAAAAGTAAAAAATTATATACATTTGTACTCTAAGTATAAAAAGTTAAATGTATTCTCATAAAAAATGCAGCCAATGTAAAAAATTAAAATTATTAACAAATTTTTCCAAATTATTTCTAAAATACTGAAAATCATTTATTAAACTTAAGACTCTCTCTCTCCTTCTGCCCCTCTTCCCCACTCATGCTCGCTCTCTCTCTTTCTCTCTCTCTCTCTCAAATTAAAAAAGAAAAGAAGGGCACTGGATGGCTCGGTCTGGTAAATGTCCACCTCTTGTTTTCGGCTCAGGTCATAATCTCACGGTTTGTGAGTTCGAGCCCCTCATCGGACTCCATGCTGACAGTGCAGAGTCTGCTTGGGATTCTCTCTCTCCCTGTCTCTCTGTCCCTCCCTCCCTGTCTTTCTCCCTATTTCTAAAATAAATTAATAAACTTGAGAAAAAAAGAAAAATCATTATTAGGGAACATTAGATTTTTACTCAAAATATTTAAATAAAGCTGAAAATCTTATTTGATTTAAAAATTATTTTCATTAAATATATTCAATCCAAATTAAAATGTTATTGAAATTACCACTTTAATTAAAATTAATAATTTTAACTTTAAAAATAATTTAAAATTTTAATAATAAATCTTATTGAAAATTTTCACAAAAGTGAAACTATTGACAACTCTGGTCCCATTTCCATGTATTTATTAACACAAAACATTGGTGTCATGCTACACCTGAATCTATAGATAACAAATAGTCACACAAATGTGACTTGTTGAACATAAAATGTTCCTCTACTGCTATATACAACTGTGGTGAACACAGCACTGTTTTCTGCGAGTGTCCCAGAATTACAATCTGCAACACAAAGAGAAGCAGGAAAACAATGCTCAGAAATCCTGGAAGACAGTACTTTATCATGAAAAAATCTATTGGATTCGTGCTATCTGCAAGGAATGATCTGACAAGTCTCACGTGTGGGGCCCTCTACAAAGAGGTCCAGGACAGGGGTCAAGGGTAATAGGGCAACTCTAGGAATCACATCGCCAAAGGAAAGATAACGGTGAGGATTGTTAAGAGCCTCATGAGCCATGCTAGGGAGGGTCATTGCCAATCACCCACTACTCAGAGAACAAATGCAGAACATCTCCCCTTCACTGTTTTTCCTCCTATGGGCTAAAGTCAGCTCCTTTCTCAAGTAGAAATTTAGATAATGCATTCTAGAGATGATCGAAAATCTATTTTGGAAGTACTCCACGGAGCCCTAAGCCCTCAGGAAAGGGAGAAAGAAGTCAAAGTTTCAAACAGTTTATAAAGTCTTTTGGGAGTCTTCTGTATTTCCAGGAAGAATTTACATTTGGGAAAAGCATATACATATTTATAATCACATATATAGTTTGTAGTTCCTTTTACACACATGTTGGAAAACATTTCCTGACAAGCAACTTTGTTTCCCTGTTTTCCCTAACCTTAGTAAAGTGATATGTCTAAACCCCAAATTTCAGCACATGACTCTTCAGCAAAAACACTCTTCAAAGAGTCTATCACTTGCGAGAGAAACCCCAACGTCTCTGCAGTGACATCACATTCCTCCTCATCTCTCAGCTGCACCACTAACCAGAGCCTCCTTGAGGATCTCCCTACTTCTTCTGGTGTCCTGCTTCAGCCATTCTCCTCACAACAGCCTGAGTGAGAAATGAGACAATGCCAGAGCCATGACTTAGAAGCCTATTAATAACTTTCTATTACCCATAGGTTAAAATATAATCTTCTTGCCCTGAACTACAAGAGGCTGCAAGATTTGGCTTTGCCTACATCTCAGACTTACTGTCTGCCATCTTCCTTCTTGCTCACTATGATGTAGCCTCTTTGGCTTTCACTAATCTTCTAAAACAAGTTAAGTTCCTTCCGACCTCAGGGCTTTTATATTTGCTCTTTCTTCTACCTGGAAAGCTCTTCTAATCTTCACATGACTGGTGCCCAGTGTTTCCCTGAAAGCCCCACTTGAAACACATTCCCAGTTGTTTTCTCTCCCAATGCCCTATTTCCCCATTTGCTTCATTCACAGGATCTTTCACAACCTCTATTTTGTTCATTTCTTACTTACTGTATGACTGATACATTCCTCTGTGGTGCACTTCTGATTTGTTTGGTGATGTTCTCAGCTTTCAGTACAATGCTAACTCATGAGAGGTGCTGACTAGTATTGTTAGTTACCTACCTCCATGGGCTCATTTACAAGCATGTACACCTGCTATCTCACATACCAATAAAACCAAGCATCTCACAGTTTCAGCAAAACCTCACAGGAATAGCTGAAGCTATTTTATGCCTCTGTGTTTTTGCGTGAGCTGTTCCATCTACCCAGATTGTCTTCCCTCTTTCCTCACCTGGTTAACCTCTCCTGATTCTTCAAGCCTCAGCTCAGATTTTATCTCCAGAAGACAATACTCCCTTGTGCTTCCATAGAATTCTCTGCCTTTCCCAGTGGTTATCACTCTTTATGGGCATGTGTCTTCATTTACCTGTGTACTTTTAGAATTTAGGAACCATACCTTATTTATCTTTTATCTGCATAAATGGAGTACAGTGTTTAGTATATGACAGGTGCTAAATAAATATAATTACGTGGAATTGAAACATTTCTTCCACTTCTAATAGGGAAGGTTATGTACATAACCTCTTGGGCCTGACTGCCTGGGATCAAATCTCTTACTTACTCAATTGTCTTGGGAAAGTCACTTGCATGTATGCCTCAGTTCCCTAATCCATAAATTGGGGCCGAAAACAAGGGCTATCTCATAGGTTGTTATAACAATTAAATAACTTAATACATGAGAAACGTGTGGAAGTGCTTACATGCCTGGTCAACATTCAATAAATGTTACTAGTACCTTTATCTGAAATGTGTTTCGCATAATCTTTTTCTTTTTTCAGAACAACTGGAACAAATAAAAGAGCTTCTTCCAATATCTCTTCTTGTGTAACGGTAATAAACTTTAGTTTATGGCAAATTTGTGATTATCTTGGCACTAGCCTCTTTTCTAATTGGGCACACATACATAAATCGTGACTTTAGCTGCTTGACTGTTGTGTAACTTAAGGAGTATGTATATTGCCAGTCTGTGCCACTTGGCAGCTTAAAATTTTAATTTAATTTAATTTAAAAAGGGAGAAATGCAGTACATGTGAGATTAGTACTATGTAAATATGCTTAAATCTATCCCCATATGTTTTGTTCAAAATGTTTTACACTGTTCAGTAGAAAAAGAAAACAGATCTGATCATATATCACCTCCCTGCTCAAAATTTTTCTATAGGTCTCAGAATAGGGGAGAAGAACGGAAATATCTCAACAGCCCCTCAAAAGAAAGAAAATGAACAAATTATGAAATAATGACTGGAAAACACATAGAGATGACAAATAATCATATAAAAATCAAGCTTATTAGTAATCAAAGAATATCAATCAAATCCAAGGTCTATTTTTGAACTAATGCAAGTAGCAAGATTTAAATTTTTATTTTTAATTCCGCGTTGGCAAGAATGCAAGTAAATACACACTCCTACACAGGACTGCTGGGAGGGCAGTTTGGTTCAAGCTCTCAGAAAAAAACAAAAACTGGAAATAGTTACCAAGTACCAAGAGCCCTTTAAAATTTCATACCCTGTGGACTTAAAATCTCTTTCCCAGGAATAGTATGAGGAAATAATAGAAAGTTTTGACAAAGATTTAATACAGATTTTCATTCTGTTGTTACTTACAATAATGAAACATTGGAAATAATGTAATGTCCAGCTAATTTCATTTATGTTACAGTTACACAATGAATTATGCAAGTATAAAAACAGCGTTTTTGAAGCATATAGGGCAACACAATTTGTTTTATATTGATTATATAAAAAGTACTACATAAATAATAAGTACAATAATGCCAATTGCATAACATGTATGCATATTTGTGTGTTTGTGTTGTGTGTGTGAAAGGAAACACATTCAAATGTTAGCGATGAATAACATAGGTATTAGGGTAAAAAAGATTTATGGTTGTGGTTGCTGTTAGTGCTTTCATAGATAGATGATAGATAGATAGATAGATAGATAGATAGATAGATAGATGATAGATAGATGATAGATTTTTTTTTTTTTAACCAGGGCATATGGTATGCTTTTCTAATCAGAAAGATAAGCTAATTAAAGTTAATAAAATTTTCACATTGGCGTTAAAAGCTCTCTGCAATTCACAACATACCTTAATATAATACTAAATTTCAGTCATAACATGGAAGCCATTAGAATGAAAGGATTAGGGGGCACTTGGGTGGCTCAGTCAGTTAAGCATCCAACTTTTGATTTTGGCTCAGGTCATGATCTCACAATACCTGAGATTGAGCCCTGCATTGGGCTCTGTGCTAACAGCATGGAGCCTGCTTGGGATTCTCTCTCTCTTTCTCTCTCTCTCTCTCTCTGCCCCTCCCCTACTCATGCTCTCTCTCTCTCGTGCTCTCTCTCTCTCTCTCTCTCTCTCTCTAAAAAAAGAAAGGAAGGAAAGGAGGGAGGAAAGAATTACAGGATTAGGAGACAAAAGTGAGTTCTTTTTAAGTTTTGCTTTAAGTTTTGCTTTAAGTTTTGCTCTGACTTTGGAGAAAATCACTTAGCCACTATGAGTCTTGGTTTTCTCAACTGTTAACAATGTGAACAATTTCTGCCTATTCCACAAAAGTTATTGTGATTCCTAAGTGAAGTGGTGTATTTTACTTAAAAACTATTTAACCAATATCTGTTATGTAAATAAGGTGTTTTAATATGTTAGAAGGATATAGAAATATGAGCAGTTATTACAAGTGTTAATGAAAATAATAATAAATAGATCCTGAAAAAAAGCAAAAAGATGATACAGCCAGGTAGTTCATACTTAGGTCACCAAAACTAAATCTGTGATTTTATCTTCCCACCCTTTTCTGTCCATTCTATACTAAATAACAACTTCTAGTAAACTCAGTGGAACAAAAAGTTACAATTACTTTCAAGAAAGTTGAAAATGTCAGGGACTGCTAAGTGGCTCAGTTGGTTAAGCTTCGATCTTTGGCTCAGGTCATGATCTTGTGGTTCGTGAGTTCCAGCCCCACATCGGGCTCTGTGCTAACAGGTCAGGGCCTGGAGCCTGCTTCAGATTCTGTGTCTCCCTCTCTCTCTCTGCCCCTCCCCCACTCACACTCTATCTGTCTCAAAAATAAATAAACATTAAAATTTAAAAAAAAAAAATTGAAAGTGTCTAACGTTGTGCTTTTCAGTAGATAAGGGAAATTCTAAGTATCAAATTTTCTCTGTATGTATGGAGCAAGTAGAATTCAAATTTTTGTTTCCATTTGATCCATACTTTTTTCCCCAACTTCTTAACATACTTGAATTGGGCCTTTTGATAATTATTCTCAGTGAGTATATATTGCATTTATTTAGCACCTTTATATGTGTCAAAATATTTTCATTTAAAATATCTTTACTGACTCTCACAACCACCCAGGGAGGTGCCGTTAGTAGTTTTCCTTTAATTCAGTGGTATCCCCAGTAGTCTACTAGAACCAGCTCATCTGGCTAGAGACAACAGTGAATTTCTTTTTGGAATTTTACAAGCCGGTTTTTAAGCACAGATAATATTAAAGACTAAATCATATCAATTGTATGGGTAACTTAGAAATAAATAAATTATATTAAGATGGTTATAAGTATTCAAAAATCGTAATTCTAATTATTTTATTGCATTTTACCATTATCTATGCTCTCGAGTTAACGTATGCCTATCGAGTGTCTGGGGTGGAAATGCTGTACAATGTCGTGCTGTATGTCAGCTTTGCATTCAGAGGCATCACATGGGTGGCTTGAAATCAGCCATGATGAGAGTATTTCCACCAGGAAAATTGGGAAACACTAAAGAGCATGGCTTGATTTAGCGCTGTGTTGATTGACTAGACTGAAGACAGTGATGGGGAAAATGGTAATAATAAAGATTACACTTAAATATGTGGCAGGTCTATAACCATTACGCTGTGAATGGCACAAAAAATGGAGGACGGACTCTTCCAGTACTTGAAAGCTTCTTCAGTGAAGAAGTCACTGGTCATTGATGAATGAGTGAAGTTCCAACATATGTCTTCATTGTTTCATTTTTGTCTTACTCATTGACACAAATGAAAATATCAGCTAACATTTCGTGTCAGAGCTACGCTCATTCATCAAAGGCAGCCATACATCGGCTACCCTACAAGAGTTGGCAAAAATCAAAGAAAGCATTCTCTTGGAATCAATCATCTATCTGGAGTTATTAGTAAAAAGTGTATGCAGTTGTTACTTGTAAATTATGTGTGATGCATTCCTTATATCAGTAAATTTTATGAGAAGTCATATGTGTATAGATAATACATTTTAGAAAAGAGCTAGTTGTTAAACACTTACCATCACGCCACCATCATTTAGTAATACAAACATGGAAACAGAAAAAATAAACAAAAACAATGTGTGTTGAGTGATAACCTCCATCAATTAATGATTTTATTTTTATTTAATGCTTTATCATGCTGGAAAGCTTCCTGAAATACACCTTTCTCAGACTTCAATCTAAGTGTCAAATATATTACAACTGCTTATATTTTCTATCATGACCATGAGTCCCAGCATTTTGCCCCAGGTGTCAGAGAGAGTACCAGGCACAAACCTTGTATCCTCCTCAGATTTCTTCCTCTGTCTCTCAGACCCAGACCACCAGAGTCATCTGCCACCTACATGGCCACCATCCTGCTAAATTAAAGCCTCAGCCTGGATAGCTTTTGTGCCCCACATGCTAAGCCTATACACACTTCTGGGCAGGTGTGCAGTACCACACCACATAGCATAGGATCTGGTTTCCTGAGTCACCACCAAAGGGCTGGATGGCTCCACTCAGAACTGAGTTGTTATCAGTGAATCTTGACCATAGGAAACAGGAACTCAGATAGAGCCAAGCAGATAAATGTTCATTCCTTTGACCTTTCCATGAACTCTACCAGGTTCTTCCTAGTAGCTTTGCAGAGAAATCCAAATGTTGATCTGATACACTTCTTGAGCAACATATTGTATTTCCTAGCAGTTAGTCATAAGCAGTAGCCAGTATGGTAACAGCTCACATTACATTGCTTCACATTCCATCACGCTTCACTTTCTTTTTTCTTTACGCTGCTTGTGTGCTTTCCATAAGCAACTGCACTTCAAACCTTATCCTCTGGTCCATTTTCTACAGAATCCAGGCTGACACACAAACTCGTAACTAATAACATTATTTTTAGGGATCCAAATGGGATGCTTTAACAAATTACTATAAACTGCGCATCTCAAAACAACAGAAATTTATCCCCCTCAGAGCTCTGAAGGCCAGAAATCCAGAAATCAATGTGTTAGCAGGTTTACACTCTTCCTGAAGATTCCATGGGAGAATCTCTTTCTTGTGTCTTCCAGCTTCTTGTGGCTTCAGGAGTCCCTTGGTTTATAGCCACATCACTCTGAGTTTTGCCTCTGTAGTCACATTACCTCCTTTCCTCCAAAAATCCCTACGCCTCTTTCTTTTCTTTTTTAACATTTATTCATTTTTTTTGAGAGAGACAGAGTGCGAGCAGGGGAGGGACAGAGAGAGAGGGAGACGCAGAATCCAAAGCAGGCTTCAGGCTCTGAGCTGTCAGCACAGAACCCTATGCGGGGCTCGAACTCACAAACTGTGAGATCATGACCTGAGCCGAAGGCAGACGCTTAACCCACTGAGCCACCCAGGCGCCCCCTATGCCTCTTTGTTATAAAGATACATATGATTTCGCAATCCAGGACAAACCCACCTGCACAATCCAGGACAAACTCTTCCTCTCAAAACCCTTAATTTAATCATGTCAATTGCCAATAAGGTAATATTCACAAATCCAGAGATTAGCACCTGGACGTATCTTTCTGGAGGACGCTGTTCACCTCACTACACCATGGGAAAAAATAATTTTGCTCATGGTCACAAATCAGTTATATATTAGAAAGTGGAAGTATTTTTTCATAGTAGATATTTCTGTAAATTATGCAGAACATGATACTCACGTGACAGCATAACTAGATATACATTTATTCAAACAAAATGCAAAAAATCAAGCACAAGAGAGTGGAGATTAAACAATGCAAAAATTTTTATCCTGATACTCATCCACTAAAGCATTAGGGTCATATCAGCTGCTCCAGCATGCACAGAAGACAATGGCTGTCCTTGAAATGCAGAACAAGAGTTTTGAAATGGTACTGGTTTGGAGGGAAAGAATTTCTAATTACTAAAGCAAAATATTTTTTTTTAAAATAACTGCTTAGTTATTTAGTTATTTAAATAACTGCAAGTTATTCTGCTTCATAGTGTTTTTTCTTTACACAAAAGGTTTTAGCTTCATTTCTGCCTTTTAAAAAAATGAGGAAAGCTAGTGTGAAAGGTTACTGGAGGGGACAGGAAAGGAAAAGGAGGAGGCAAGTTCTGTAAAGTGAACAGCTGGGGTGTGCCTGATCTGAAGGTGGCTGCTAATATTACATTGTATAAGATCCCAGCGTGAATTCCAGCTGTGATCATGTACTCTGTTCTTCCATCGACAGCATGTACAAAAGGAATACTTACCATTTGCATATTTGAATTCCACATGCATTTTTTTTTCATTTGTTAGTGTCTTCAATTTTTCTTCTTCAATTTGCTTTATGAGAATAGGATCACTTCTCTGGGCTGGAAAAAAAATTCTGGCACAAAATAATATGATGTGTTTATATTTGGGTTTCTAAATATAATTCATACCATACTCATCTATCATTGTCTCATTTATCATTTATTCTTTGTACTGTAGTTACAATTACGACATCGAGGAAAAGGCAGGTTTTCTGACTCCTAAATGCCCCTGGGTCTTTCCTTGCTCACTGAGCAGTTATAAATGAAATACATTTAACTCACCGGGTTGTAGGTTTCTGCAAGGCAATTTTCAGCTTACAGGTAAAGCTTGTTATCATTAGAAGCTGATAAAATGTACAAGCAAAATCACTTAGAAAAGAAATGCTTCTACTTTGGTAATCTTTATATTAATTCATGATAATATATTTTATGGCTTAAGTTTCTTAAATTACTTAAGATCACTGTGATTATAGATATCTTGCCCTTAATTCCTAGAACTCAAGTGTCAACAAGTTATGATTTTATGAAACAAGGCTGCCTTTGTCTCTTTCATTATTGGCATGTAAAAGCCCCACTGCACATTTACTGAGAATGAGTCTCAGTGCCCTGGACTAATTTCACATAGGCCATTATGATCAGGCTTCCTGAATCTTCCTTGTAAATTTTTGGAGCACATGGTTTCCAAGGGGGTGAGTAATATGCTGCATAACAATTTTAGAGGCTCTTACATCTTAGTGAGGAATGATATTTTGATTATTACATTAGTTCTACATTCAAACAGAGTTCTGGGTACCTTTGATGGAATACATGTAGATATATATAAGTATGTGTGTGTATATATATATATATATATATATACACACACACACACACACACACATGCACACACCATATGGTATGTACATATATGTGTGCATATATATTGTACATATATCCTGCATGATATATACATATAACAGTGTGGTATGCAGTATATAAATAGTCAATAGGTGCATGAAAAAGTGCTCAGCATCACTAATCATCAGGGAAATACAAATCAAAACCACAATGAGATATCACCTCACACCTGTTAGTATAGCTATCATAGAAACAAGAGATAACAAAGGTTAGCAAGGATGTGGAGAAAAGGGAGCACTTGTACACTATTGTTAGGAATGTAATTGGTATAATGACTATGGAAAACAGTGTAGATCTTCCTCAAAATATTTTTAAAAAGAACTACCATATTATCCAGAAATCCCTCTTCTGAGTGTATATCCAAAGGAATGAGATCAGTATCTCAAAGACATGTTTACACCCCCATGTTCATTGCTGCAGTATTATTCATAATAGCCAACATGTTTCCAATAGGAAACAACCTAACTGTGTCTGTCAATAGATGAATAAAGAAAGTGTGAGAGAGAGATATTTAAAATATATAATATATATTATGTATAGCTGAATATTTATTATATTGTTATCTATAATAAATAATATATAATAAATCCAGAAATCCTGTCATTGGCAACATGGATAAACCTGGAACACATTGTGCTGAGTGAAATAAACCAGACAAAAAATGACAAATATTGAGTGATCCCATTTATATGTGGAATTGAAAAAATTGAACTCATAAGAACCAGAGAGTAGAATGGCTTCCAAGGCTAAAAGTGGGGTGGGGGGCGGGGGATGGGGAGATAGTGATCAGAGGGTACAAACTTTCAGTTATAAGATAAATAAGCTCTGGAGAGTAGAGCATAGTGATTATAGTTAATAACACTGTGTTTTGTACTTGAAATTTGCTAAGAGAGTAGATCTCAAGTGTTCTCACCAGCAAAGAAAAATATGGTAATTATGTAAGGTAATGAATGTGCTAATTAACTTGATTGTGAAAATCATTTCACCAAATACATATATATATTTAATATATATTTATATTTAATAAATATATTTAATAAATATTTAATATATATTAAATCATCATGTTGTACACTTTTAAAAATCACATTGTACAACCTAACTATATATGATTTTTGTCAATCATATCTCAATAAAGCTGGAAAAAATACTTGGGTAAACATTAAAATGTCAGGAATCAGATCCACTGGTTGCTGGGCATGGGGTGGGTATAGACTACAAACAGGAAAACTTTGGAGACAAATAGATATGTTTATTGTCTTAATTGTGGTGATAGTTCCACAGGTATGTGTAAGTATATGTCAAAACCTATCACATTGTGCACTCTATATATGCAGTTTATTTTGCATCAGTTATACCCCATAAAGCCATAACAAAATAAAAAGAGACAATTTACAATGAAATAGTTAACCTCGAGGAAATATGTTCTTCCCATGTACAACTGGAAAAACTCTAATCCTAAAATATATCACCACAACATTCTAATGTCATGGCAATCTGGAAGTGGCTGACCAGGGTTATCTAATCATAGCATCTGGTTTTCAAGATCTGAAGCGATCATTGTCACATGGAAATTTCTACTACATGTTGCTCAGCTCTGTAGTCAGTTCTCCACTCTCAACTTACATGAGCTCTTGGCAGTCCTTGGCAAATTGGTCACTCCCTCTTCTGGAAAAGTTATCTTCACGTGGCTTCTGTATTTCCCTCTGCTTCACTGGCCACTTTTCCTTAGCCTTTTTTTGCTTCTGTCAACTCAATATCTAAATGGTGGAGTGCCCTGGTTCTTAGACCTCCTCTCTATATCTAAATCCACATCTTTGATTGTCTCATCCAGTATTATTACTTGAAATATCATCCAAACATTGATAACTTCCAATGTACATGTGCAGCCTAGATCTCACCCTTGAGTCCCAAGGGCATATACCCAAATGAATATGCCACAATCTCTGTTTGTATTTCGTAGAAATTTCAAACTTACCATGCCCCAAAAGAGAATTAATTCCAAGTGTCTCTCACCTTTCCAAACTGCTCCATTCACAGTTTTCCTCATGTTAGTGGTAACTTCGTTCTGCCAGTTACTCATCTTCTCGGTCAGGAAATCCTGTTGGCTCTACTGTCAAATAGATTCGTTATCCAACAACTTCTCACCACCTCCCTTGCTAGCACCATCATCTGTCACCCAGATTGTTACAAGAGCCTCCTAACTAGCTCTCCTTCTTTCACTACTACCCCCCCAATCTGTTATTAATGCACTCAGAGTAAAAACGTACATGGTCTGTCTTACTTCTCTGACCTGGTCTCTTATTCTTCCAAAACTCCATTCCAGTCACGCTGCCCGACTAGCTATTTTTCAAACACATCAGGAACACTATGTCAGATTTGCTCTTCCTTCAGGTATCTGCATGGTTTGTTCCCTTATCTCCTTCTTGAATCAAATCTTCTCAGTCAGTCCTTTCCTGAAGTCTATTTAAAATTGGAGCCAGACCCTGGGCTCTCACAATTCCTGAAAGCTGTCTCTTCTGCTCCCATTTTAATTCTTTCCAAAGCATTTATCACTTTCTAATACATTTTTCAATTTGCTCATTTTATTTTTATTATTCATCTCTCCTTTTAAAATGTAAATTTATTGCAAGGATTTTTTTTTTCTTTTCTGTTTTATTCACTGCTGTGTCCTTGGCACCTTGAAGAGTGGTTCACTGTACACATTAATTAATTAATTAGCTAATTAATTAAGTGAGTGAAGATATTGCCAAAAATATAGGATGATATTGCATTTTTAATTCTCATTATAGTACCATAAATGGACAGGTTTATGTTTTGTTTTTAGCTCTTATTTACTTTTGAGAGACAGAGAGAGATAGAGTATGAGTAGGGGAGGGGCAGAGAGAGAGGGAGACAGAATCTGAAGCAGGCTCCACGCTCTGAACTGTCAGCACAGTTCATGAGGCTTGAACCCATGAACCATGAGATGACCTGTGCCGAAGTCAGACTTTTAACCAACTGAGCCACTCAGGTGCCTGGACAGATTTGTTTTAAATCTCGTATCACTACAAAATTATTTAAAAGAAATGTTATATTTCGACATTTAAGGATGTCACTTGGGTGGTTGTTAGGTTTTAAATTCTGAATAAAGGTGAAGCAAAGTGCCACTGCTGAGTTCAACACTTACCAAAAAATACAGAACTGTCTAGTGGAAACACTACTGGTACTCGAACCATTAGGACCCAAATGAGCTTTGCTTCAATAAAACAATACGGTTCTTCCTTGTCTAGTCAGATGCTGATAACTTCTTCCCCTTATTCTGAACCTGGAATATAAGGTAAAAGGTGTATTTTTTCCCCATGAGTATGTAGCAGACATGAGTACAAGAGGACAGAAAGCACACAGACACATAACAGTCAAGGGAGGTATCTTTGCTTCACAGACTTCCTTTTTTTACCTCAAAAAATTAGACTTATAGGGGCATTTTCAGTTCTAGAAAATAAAAAAGTCTTTACAAACAAACACATATGTCAAAATTCCACACATTGTTTTCTTCACAATTTCCATTGTTGTAACTATTGGTGTCTCTTCTCATGTACCCTTTGTTTAACTTTATGAGGTCAAAGAACTGGCTATTTGAGGGAGTGAGACTAAATTCTTTTTTGGAATTTAAATACACACTCATAGTTTTCTTAGTCCACTTAAGAAACTGGATGATAATATTTGTATTAGGTGGGGGTGTAGCAGGGAAGATAAAATTAGCAATTTTCCCTTTACCTTCTAGGACAAACTTGGTCAACACTTCTTCTGATGTAAACAGGTTGGCTCAAATTGTCTCTTTTCTACCTGACAGGTTTCTGTTCAAAGAGTAAACTCATGTTTATCTGGCTTTTTAAAAAGGTCTTTTCCTCCCTGTGCCAATTTACCTGACTTTAGTCTCAAAATTTTTAATCAAAATGGTTGGCCTTAAACTAACATACCTATTCTGCTTGAATATATTCAAATAAGTTGTATTTTTCTCCTCTTCTTCTCCTCCTTCTCCTCCCCTTCCCCTTTCCTTCTCCTCCTCCTCCTTTTTCTTCTTCTTCTTCTCCTTCTTCTTCTCCTTCTTCTTCTTCTTCTCCTTCTTTCTTCTTCTTCTCTTTCTTCTTCACAACTTCATCTTTTCACTAACACTAAACCCTTTTTCCCCCTGAGTATAAACTGGTATCTCCAAGGATAATTAAGAAAATTATACCTAAAAAAAGGTAACCTGTATAACTTTTTACCTTCGTGGATCCAATCATTTTATTTAAGGGCTCCAACTTACTTCCTTTACATGTGTTTCTTTTAAAGAAAGTCATTTTTGAACTAAAGGAGGAGTATAAACATCATACTTCTGCAAATTTGGTAGTAGTAAAGCACTGTGTTACCAATATAATTAAATGGATTGCATTAAATTCATTTTTTAAAGCTTATTGGTGGAGTTTACATTAAACAAATGTTCATGGTGTCCCACTGAACATCCAGAGAGCAAAATGTTAGTCTTTCTTTTCCCACGCATGCCTGGTTATTACACTGGACTTTAGACACGATCTCCCATTTCTTAATGCTGGTCAGTTGTTCTATGATATTCTCTTCTATGACACTCTCTTCTCCACAGCTGCATCCCTTTCAGGAACCCTAGCTTATTGGTTGATGTGCTGGGTTCCCGCCTAGTTTTTGCCAAGTTCCCAAGAGATATAACCTGTTCCTGTATCCTTGGTTCCCTGCTAGGGTTTTGTCACATGTGGATAAAATTCTTAAGAATAGTTACTAGGTCACTTGTCTTCCAAATATTGACTGATGGCAGGATGTTGTTCAGCCTTAGCCACTTCCATAGGTTAAACACCATTTCCAGAATTAACAAAGAGAATATTGTATTCTTCATATGTTATGTTTCATACATGTTGCCATCCTTCCAGAACTATCTTTGATAGCTAAGTCAGTTTTCCCTGTTTTCTCCTTGCCTTGGTGAGAATCTTGGTCTCCCTTTTCTCTCTAGATTGGTAGGAGATAGCATTCCAGATGTGCCATGCCATACAATAATGGCCACCTTCCCAGTTCTACCAGGGATATGCCAGCTTGGTCCTTCTCCTGCAACCATTCTTCACAGGTCCTTTGGCTGGCTTCTCTTCCTCTTGTCACCCAGTATGGTGGTGGTCTTCAGGCTTCTATCTTTGGTCTCTTTTCCTTGCATTCTTCCTTTGGCAATTGAATCTACTCCCTGAGATCCAGAGCCTGGATCTCTGTCATGTGCTTCAGGTGTGTGTATCCAATTGCCTATAGACCTCTCTGCCAGGATATCCACCCTACCAATGCAGTTCCCTAAATTCAATGCTATTTCACCTTTCTAAGCCTTGTACCTGCTGATTCCTCTGCTACAGATGCTTCCCTCTATTGTTTCAATACATGATTCAAAGGCCATCTTTTCTATGAAAACTTTCCTAAAGTGAATCATTATACTCTTTATGTTCAGGGTAGTGAAGAAGTGTTGAGGAGGAAAAGTTTTAGCCAGTCACAGGATGTGGAGGAGTTCTTACACAAAAAATAGAAATTGAGTGTGAACAACCTTGTGAAACTATTGTATATGGAAAGACAAAGATAATTTTGCTCATATTTTACCATTGCTTTTGGTAATAGTGATTAGAGTCTACTAATAAAGTAAGTAATTAATAAGAATTTATTGAATTGAATTGAATTATAGGAAATTGAAGGGCTAGGAACCCAATCAAATGCTAATATTTTTTAAATGCAATTAATTTTTATACTCTAACTTACTGGATTTATAAAGGTTTCTGCTACAGTTTTTCAAACCATGTATATTAGGAGGAAGAACAAAAAATTATTTTATACACTTCAAAAAGGCTGCTAGCAAAATAGATATACATAAAAAACATTTCAGACAACAATTTTTTAAGTGTAAAAATATCCAGCCCAAATCTTTGTAATATTTAGGACAGCAGCAGAATTGATTTGTCCAACTGGCTATAGATTAACAAAATTCTATTTCATATTAAGCTCTCATAACAATGAAAATTGTTTTCTCAGCCAGTGAGACATAACATATCATTTTACTACTAAGAGAACCCTGGATTTTGATAAAAATCATGGCCAAAAGTAGTGGTACAATGACATGACAAAGAGACATGGGTCTAGGTTCCATATCTTCTTTGGAAATGACAGCAACACGCACATAATCATAATGAAGTTGTTTGTGATTTCATAGGAATGTCTAAGGTCAACAAATATATGTACTGATAACAAACATGCATGAAATAACAAATCCTAGCTGGCAGTGTGGAATGACCCCGAGAATGAGGAATCCCAGAAACCAATATTGACTTTGCTACTAAATATGCTCTTGGACAAGTGATTTAACTTTTTAGCCCTCAGTTTCCTATCTGTAAAAATGTCTGGTCTAAAACTTAAGGTCACTTCTATTCTGAAATTCTTTTATTTTAAGATACATCAACGTCAAGCCATGGCACAAAGCTTCAGGCAAGTGGAAGACCAACTTAAAGTGACTTTCTAAATTTATGTCTTACTCCTCTTTCATTTTCTACAATCTTCTGAGAGATTCAGAATACAAGGACATCAGAGACTAAAATGAAGTGGAAACTCAGGGGATGGGGACTTACATGTTCTTTTAAGTACTTGGAGCTTCAAGACTAAATCACATTTGATTGGGCACATTGTGTGGGAAGTTATTATCACTGCCACAATAAGGAAAAGATGCATAGCTCCAGTCACTCTGCCATTCTTCCTTCTTCCCCATCAGGGACACACTATTTATGACCATAGGCCTGAGACTATGCACAAGTCTCTATAGAACCATGTGGACGAGTCATGAAGCTACTGTCTCTCAACTCCAGATCCTCCCTTGCAGACTCTCATGATGCCGGGATTTGGGGCCCTACAAACAACATTTTCCCTTTGCCTGTAGTTTTGCTAGGGGTCCACCAATAGACAGCACTAAACAGAGATTGGAAGCCTTAAAGCAGAGTACAGGGATTTCTTTTTCCTTGTTTTCTTGCTATTCCTATCAGCATTCTCTCAGCAATATACTTGATTCCAGAAGCAGCAATTGGTTCAACCTCTAGGTTCTTGTGACAGTCTCAGAACCGGTCTTCCATTGCTGTCTCTGAGGTACTCCCAGCTCCTGTGCACATTTGCTATTCCGAAGTCTGGGCTCCAGGTCTTCAAAGCTGCCAGCTCTGGAATTCTGTCCTTTTCCCTTGGTTGGCTCAGTCCAGGAGGTGATGCTTTCTGCAGTTGTCCTTGTATTTTCTCGTGTCATATTCTTCCCTTTTATGCCTTTAACACTCGTGTAGCCACCTCCCTGTATTAAATTCCCACTCTTGAAATACCTACTGTGGTTTCAGTTTTCAAGATTTGGCTTTTGCTGACATATCCATGTGTGATTTATCTTCACTTATCAGCTAGTTTTCACCACGATCAACAGTTTCAATAGAGAAGAATGAATGGATATTTCTGCTACTAATTCCAGAAGACTCATAAAGGATGATGATCAGACTCCCTTTCATTTGCACTCATAGTATTCATTATTCTAACCTATTAACATTCATGACTAATAGATTCAGATTTCTTCAAACTTCATCTTCCAAAACCTACTACAGTCACCATAGTTAAGTAAAGTACAAAGAAAGGACTAACTCATTTCATTCTCTTTATAAAATAAAATATCCATCAACAGGAACCGTCAGAAGAGGATTATATTCTTCATTGAATTATTTAATATTCAATAATATTTTAACTTACCCAAGGCAGAAAAGCATCAACGGAGTTGAAATTACCATAATGGACAGTAAGGGGAAAAGTTGCTCTGTTATTGTTAAGAAATCATTATTAAGCAAAATAAATAATGAAAGAAAACCAAGTCTTACCAAATCCTTTTAGAGAATAACTTTTCTTTGCCTGGACAGTATGTTATTAGCATCTGAAAGAAAACTAGGATTTTGCTCTAAGCAGCAGATTCAAAGTTAATGTGCAAAGGATACTGCCTCTTTGTAATTCATTCAATAATACAATACTTTATTGAATAAAGAGAGCCATTTAAACTTTACATATTGAGCAATTGTTCATCTGCAAAAATGTCAGAATGCCAAAAAAGAAAAGGAGCAAGTTACAAAGGATTTCCAATTTCTTAGATAAGATCTTAAAGCAATATATAATATCATTCATAAATATATATGTATACATAGGGGTGTGTGTGTGTGTGTGTGTGTGTGTGTGTGTATTATTAGCAATGGCAAAGTCATGCTGTTCCCAATTCAATAGTGAAAGCTAAATCTGGAAGGCACCTCAGTTTGTATTTTTAGGAATTCAGTAAGACTGTTTAAAAGTAGATTCAGGTCAAATAGTAGCCATGATATTTTATTTCAAGCCATTGTCTATGATAAGAAACAGCATTAGGAGGGGAAAAATTCTTATTATTTTAAACCATGTTGACAATTTAAGTTAATGAAAGTAACAGTAAACATCTATGGTAGCTATAGCTCCATTCCAGAGTTTGAATTAACATTGTATATTTTGTCTACTGCAATTGATCCTGTGATTCAAAGAAAGTATAAACTATGCATGAGATTACCAGCCCTCAATGAATCCAGGGCCCACAGTGGCCCAGGGTCTTTACTTATGAGCTTGTGCTAGTGCAAGCCTACACCGCTGTATATCCTGCCTTTCCATACCACAAGCCCTTTGCAAATGTGCTGGTGTCCAGTCCAGGACAGAGGGTCCCCTGGCGACACTCAACTCTGGAATGTGACTGTGATAAATCTACCTCTTCTTCCCCTATGAATGCCTTGCTGGATTTTAAAACCTCTGCTAACTAGAAAATCAGAAGCAGCTCCTCTCCTCCGAATTTTGTGGAAGGGAGACCCTGCTGGGAAAACTCTGGAAATCTCCAATAAGATTCTAAGAAACCTACCTGGTGTGGGCCCTGGATATGATGGGAAGTATGATAAGTGTTAGGTTTCCACTTACAAAACCAAGACAGTGGGATCTAGGCGTCAGTGGAGAACAGAGAATGAAGGGTTGTCCTGTGTCTCCTAGGTCTGAATAGAGAGAATTACACAGGATGGATCAAGAAAAGCCATAGCTTATAGCTTACCAGCTGCTGTTTCTGTCTTTGCCCTCATTCTGAAGCCCCCTGGAAGAGGTGATAGCTTTGTTGAAGTTCTTTTCAGAGGGCTCCCCTTAAATTCTAAGGGGGCTTCCAAGCTTAGCTAGTAGGAATCAGGGGTAATAATCCCTCTCTCTCAACACACTCAAAAGGTGGAGTCTTTAAAAGAATTAGACAATATATTGACTTTATTAGAGCTAATGAGAAAAAATGGTGGAAGAAAGTGAGACCAGAAGATTTACAAATAAATTAGTGAAAGGGTGCTACCATTTTTCATTTGACTATCTCACACCTAAACTGTAGGAAAGGGCTTTCCCAGCCTCATCCCCAGGCTCCCACCCTCTGATGCTAGACCCAGGCTTTCCTCCAGAATATACCCAGTGCTCAAGTCCTAGATCTGAAGATAGGGCCTGTGGTGTCACGTTTTCAGTGTGAGAGTATGAGTATCAGAAAAGAGAGTGGGGGGCAGTTTCTCAATTGCTTAGGTAATCAAGAAAGCATTCAGACATAGGTAAGCCAACCACAACCTCGGAACGTGTGTTCAAAATAGGGATGCAAGATTTGTTACCCCAAGATTCAACACCCTGACATTTACCTCCCTGACTTGATTGTGCCCTGGGGTTTTCCTTCTCTCTCTCTCTTTTTTTTTTTTTTTAATTTTTTAATGTTTATTTTTGAGAGAGAGAGAGAGAGAGAGAAAGGGAGACACAGAATCCAAAGCAGGCTCCAGGCTCTGAGCTGTCAGCAAAGAGCCTGACACAGGGCTCGAACTCATGAACCACGAGATCATGACCGGAGCCAAGGTCAGAAGTTTAACCAACTGAGCCACCCAGGCACTCCAGGGCTTTCCTTCTGAAGGTGGATTTTTACCAAGTCAGTAACTTCAAAGTGGCTCTGAACTATCTCCCTGTTGCTAGGCTGGGATATCCTAGGGACCGTGGACTTAGAGGCTCTGATAAGGTGACAGTACCTAGACTTGGGTACAACAAGGGAAAGGACATGAAAAGGAAGGCCTTGGACCTCGGGTAGTCTATGATAACAGCTAGAGCAATGAAAATATCTAGTCTCACTCCTGTTTATCAAGTTCCAATTCTTTTCCAGGCATAGCGTCAAGTCCTTTATGTGCCTTTATTGTATCATTTAAAATCTTCACAATCCCTAGGGAAAATTTTTTTATCTCTCTGTTATAAATGAAGAAATAGCACAGACTCTTCAAAGTCATATTAATAGCAAGTTTCAGGGCTGAGAATTGAACCTAGTTCTCTCCTACCCATGCCTTTACCTGTAATTCTACTTCAGTGTGTGTCACCTCTGGGAAGGTGTCAAGACTAAATGTTTTGGGGGAGGAGGAAGGCAGAACAGGTGCTGCTTATCAGAAAGTTGTGATCGTAAATTGGGGCAGCCAAAAGTGACAATGGTAGTTGAACTAGTAGTAAGGTTGGTAATCATGGATTGAGATAAATGAAAGGGAGCCAAATATAAAATGCACGTGGTATGGAGAATACACTAATTTGGCCAAGCTTGGTCTTGAGAGAGGAACTAGCCCCCTTCTATGCAGAGCCCAGTTTGTGTACCTGTGGTGGGCTCTTAGAAGCTGCCACACTAAACTAGATATTATGAAGCAATCTTCACAATTACTCAAAATTACTAACAAAAATGCTGCTTCCAGAAAGACCCAAACCAGAAAGCACTATTTCTATGTCCTTCACAAATTGATTTGCAAATAATTGTCCTGAGATACCTTTATGAAGGAGAGTCTCATTTGCTCCTGTTTTTATTTAGTACATGTGCAGGTTGTTGAAATATCTGTTGTACTTCTTGCTGTAGCTTTTTGACTCATACTTTTAAGGAAAAATTAAGCTACATTAGCTCCTTTTTGTATGGGGTATTTTGTTCTTACCATTAATAGTAACTTTCTACTTAGTGGAAATCTGGTGATTTACATGTCATTAAAAGGATAAAGTCACTGACTTTTTTTGTTGTGGTTTGAGATATTTAAATCTTACGGAAGTCTAACAACTTTTTAATATAGTACTTATTTTAGCATTATTTACTATAGCTTTTGGATTTCTTTCTCATTCTTCCTGTGACTTCAGTTTTTGAAATGAATTGCCATGTTTCTTATTTCAATCATCCATCCAAGTCAAGTACATTTTTGGGGTGTATTCAGCAAGATTGCAACTAGTAACAGACTTTTCAGACATTAAAAATACCTGTATCAGAAGCCCTAGGTATTTCAAGATTAATTATATCCTTTTTTCCTCTGTTGACCTCCTGACCTGAGGCCCTGGGGCTATGCATTGTTATGAAGAAGTTCAAGGACCTTGAACTTGAACAAGTACCATGTTCAGAATGTGATTGACTCAGGGCATAAGGTAATATTTACTCCAGGTATTAATGGTCACAGTCCAAAGAAGTAAAAAATTATTCCATTGTATTTTTCCTTAGAAATAACACACAAAAATGACTGGCAGAACTAGCCACTTTCTAATAACAGCTTCCAGAGGTCATGAAGAGGTGAAATGGTCACTGTGGTGTGCATACAGTGAGGACAAGTCCACTCTCAAAAGACGCTTGTGATTTCTTCTTTGTATTATGATGGCAAAACTACTAGTCACCTCCATCCCAATTGAAGACTTCTCCAAAACAAAACAAAATAAAACACTTTTGTGACTCTGAGTAAATACTTCAAAATGATAGTATACATTCCAGAACACCTGTTAGGAGTAATTTCTTCAGACCACAGTATATTGCTATAAGTCTAATATACACAGTTAACTTGGGTATAACTGAGGCAATTGCTTACTGGTACTCTTCCTCTAGAATTGCTCACAAGACTATTAGGAAAAAATGAGTCATCAACCACGTCCTAGAATATCAAGGCCTGGTCTTCTGAATATGGTTGTGTGCAGGAAACGATTTGGTGAACCCACCCTAGAAAGTAGGATACAGTCTAAGAAACTGACATTAGCCCACAACGAAAGTTTGACTTGGACCAGTTTGGACCCAACATTGCAAAGCCAGCTTCATAGCATGGAAGAGCAACATGGCTTACTGCAAAACTTCTTTGTTTTGCGCACCTGTAAGAATGGCACTCAAGGTGCCGTTTGCCCTTGACACTTAAGCTGAAAGAGAAGGGGGCTGCAATAAATGAAGTCTATGGAGTGAGGCTCAGGGCTTTGTAACTCTGGAATAGAAAGAAGCTCTAGAGGCTAATGTGGTTAGGATAAAAAGCTAGTCATTCTACAATGTGGATTCTAGGCTGGGAATGGAACTTTAAAGATATGAAGGAAGATTTCTTTTGAAACCTCAATAGTTCAAGAGAAGATCCTGAGAGTAGACATGTAAAGGGTGGAGTGTATAGGGTGCAGAAATCCCCAGGCCAGTTTCTGCAGAAGTGTTCTATACTCTTTATTCACCAGCTCTTCCCTACAGATGGCACATATCATTGCTCTCTTTCCTATTTCTTAATCTAATCCTTTGAGAAAGGAGTTGGATCTCACTTATAATTAAAAGTCATATAACAACCTAAGGAGATTCTCTCTCTTTCATATATACATGCACTCAAATAGACGGCATTTGTATAGGTAAAGCTATAAGCCAAAGCAATCAAACTTTTATGGTAGAAGCTACCATAATAAAACGTTTGTGGGAGAATCAGGTGTTGAAAACAATAACAGAATTTCCATGTATGTAGTGGTGAAGGTAAGGGACAGAGGGAGGGAGCACTGAGATCCCATCATATAATACTTTATCTTTTGAAAAATAATTGCAGAAAAAGCTTATTTCAGTCAGCTTATTTCTTTACTCTCTTCACTAAGTGTCTGTCTCTATGTCTACTTTCATCCCTGACCTGTGAGAACAGGGAAATGGATCTCTCACATAGTCTGTGTATCCCCAATGATTACAATAATGTAGAACTAAAATAAGCCATAGTGAAATTCTACTGAGTGGGTAAATGACCAAATTAAGTATCCAATAATCAGATATCTGATTATCATCAGAAATAACAAAAAGGAAACTATTCTCTAACCCGGTGGGTATTAAATGATATCATCCATTTTTTTTCTTTGTGTATCTGTTGTGTTTTGTTCTTTCTATCCTACATCAAGTTCTAGCTTCTGACCACTCACTGTCATGTAAATTGACCACAACCATAGAAGAGAAAAGGGCAAAAGGCATTGGAGGGAGCATCTGTTGCAGATCAGGGACTAAACCAAAAGGTAAAGAGATCTCACTTGCTTCATTCAAATGTGAATCATCTCTAGCGTCCCTTCATCTGGCCAAATATCACAGAACTTGCTCATCCAGCAGGAGATCAAATTCTACATGAGGACATTTTATGTATGTGTACATCCAGAGATGCAGTTTGTACTCACAGCAACATTTGTACCACCATGGTGAGCTGTCTGCATAAATAGATTTCTAAAAAACAAAACCATGGCTCAACATGACATCAAATAAGAGTGTCTAGGAGAAAAAAGAAAAATAATTTAGAAGCAATTAAGAAGCTAATGCTATTGACTCACATTTGAAGAACTTGTTTTGTCTGATTAAAATTGAATAAGGCACTGAAAATGAGGAACATAAGCCTGGTTGCTTCAGGAGTCCCAATTGCCTGCCCTCTTTATTTCAATTTCCACTTTCTCTTTGCAAAGACAAGCTACTGGAAACTTCCATTTTTATTCCCTATGGTTTGAAACACTTCAAAAACTGTGGGTTTTTGAACCTTCAGTGTAAAGTATTGACATTCACCACAACAGAATTCATTTTTTACAGCCTCATAACTGAGTAACACTGACATAAAATCATGTGTTGGATATTACACTTCATTTATATCTGAGCTCATTATCATTTTGCTCTTTTGGAAAGGATTTTAACATCTATTCTGATGCAAACAGTAGCTCCATCTATTGAGGCAGATGTAACACAGCTCTAGAGATGAGCACGGAATGGCATTCAGCAGCTGACACAGTCATGGAAGGATTCAGAGGAGGATTTTGCTTCCTTCTGTGGAAGTAGAGGACTTTTTCCCTGGGGTGCTCCTGGAGTGGTTAGTCTCTCTCCAGACCCTGGGTGCACAGAGGAAAATATTGGAGCTACCAGATACATGGGTTCTTGACTCAGCAAACCAAAACCACCCCCAGAGATTGTGTTTGGTCAAAGAAGCTAAAATAGAGAACGAAGAAGTGTCTCTATGCACTTTTTTGTGCTTGGGGAAAATGAACTTTAACTATGAAGGACAATGAGAGTTGTTGCACCCAAGAATAAACCCAGAGATGACTAAACTATTTAAGTAACATCCTCCCTTATCTATCACATGGGGAGTTATGGATTTAATATCAGTGTAGAAGGTTTGTGATTATGCCATTTCCCTGCTCAAACCCATAGAATGGTGGTTTTATTTAGCTATGCAAAATACACAGAGGTCTCCGTTTTCCTAGATTACAGATACTCTTTCTAGCCATTGTGTACAGATTGGAGGTGCCCCCAGAATTGTCAGTGGGAGGAGGGCCCAGCATGCTGGAATGACATTACCACAGCCGGTTCCAGACATTCCTGGTCATAGCCTTAAATCTGCCATGGGATGCAAGCCTAAAAAAATATTAATATAAAACTCTACAGATTATATATAATGTTAAGTATATTGTTATTTTTTAATAAAGTAGGAAATTATAGCACTATTATTAATAAGGATGAAGCTGATGATGATGGCTAAGTTTTGCTATGCCTTTATGATGTCCTTGGATTGCACTATGCTCTTTACATGACTTACCTCAATTAGTCTAACCAATGAGCCTATGAAGTTGTTTCTTTTATTATCCTTCCTGTGTTACAGATGAACAAACAGAGACCCAGAAAGGGTAAGCAACATGCTCAAGGTCACCCCACTGGTAAACAGTAGAGGTGTGTTTTTAACTTAGAGCTTAAAATGATCTTAGAGATAATCAAATTCAGGGCCCAGCAAACTTTTTCTGTAAAGAACCATATCATAAATATCTCAGGCTTTGTATTGCAACTGCTCAACTCTGCTATTGCATCAGAAAAGGAGCCATAGATATGACCTACACAAATGGGCTGTGTTGCAGTATGTACAAAATGGGTGTGGTCTGGATTTGGCCCACAGGCTATAGTTTGCTGACCCCTAATCCTGTTCATGTTGCCCATTTTATATATGAGAAAACGGAGACCTAGAAAGGTGAGGATATTTTACTGCTGTTCAGTGTTAGGAATAAGAGGAAATGTCTTCTGGGTCTCAGTCCTGTAATCTTTTAATTACACCAAATCGAAGAGGTTTCACCAATTAGTATGGTAACAGTTTTTAATATATTATATTAAAGCAAAGGAAAAATTCACCTGAAACTACAATAGTCCTTATAGATAGTTACGTTCAGTAAAGGCTGAGTTTTGAACTGAGACTTTTCTACTTACCTGGTTTGTATTGATGTGCTACACATAGCTCCAAGAGCAAGCACAAAAATCCCAAACACATCTCATTAAGTCAAATCAAGGATTAGGGGAGGCCGGTGCTCAAATTGTTACAGACAAGATGATGAAGCCAGCTGAATAGTCCCACCAACACGTATGCAAAAATTCAATTGTGAAGAAAGCAAGACATGGGCCCTGACTCAGTTCCTTACCCCTGCAGCTAGCTACTGTCTGAATTTTTCTCCAAGTCTTCATGTAAACCTGTTAATACATTCTTAATGGAAGAAGGCATATTTCTCTCCCACTATCTCTATTGTCAGAATTCATGGCCTTTGAAATTTCACTTGAAATGCAATTCATCACAGAATTGAGTAATGATTGTTGCAAATTCTGACTCCTTGGAACATTCTTCATAAAATTCAACTCAAAAGCTTATTAAATAAAAAGCTGCCAACAAAATTGTGCTGCATCAAAGAAGCAACAAGGATTTGATCTTCAATGAAATTAGACCTTTAACAATAATAGTAACTAATAAGAAAGACATAAACACTAACATTTATTATTTACTGTATGTCAGATTCTGTCCTAAGGATTTTATATTTATTCCTCAAAACCATAAATGAGGGGGCGCCTGGGTGGCTCAGTCAGTTAAGCGTCCAACTTCGGCTCAGGTCACGATCTCGCGGTATGTGAGTTCAAGCCCCGCGTCGGGCTCTGTGCTGACTGCTCAGAGCCTGGAGCCTGTTTCAGATTCTGTGTCTCCCTCTCTCTCCGACCCTCCCCCGTTCATGCTCTGTCTCTCTCTGTCTCAAAAATAAATAAATGTTAAAAAAAAAAAAAAACCATAAATGAGGACACAGAGGTTCAAAGAGGTGAAGGGACTTACCCAGAGTTGTACGGATGGTTAAGAGGCAGGACTGGAATCCAGGCAGCTGACATTTACAAAAATTCTCATGCCATGCTAATTCTTACTAATTCCTAGAGCATTTCTGAGATATTCCCTGGGCTCCATATCTGGGTTAGGTGCTTCCTTGTCCTTCTGTATTTATTTTACTCTAATTACTGTAATTTCCTTATGTTTCTCCCCCATTAGACTCTGTTCACTGAAGGGTGAGAACCTCATTAGCTGCTTCATAGTCCATCCCAGGAAAGTGACTGAGGTCTCGTGGAGCAGGGCTTTGCAGGCACTGTGGGATTCTCACAGCCCAAAAGGAGCAGGAAGGGCTGGAACAAGGTTGGGAATGACTGACATTTTCCCAACATGCTCTTTGGCCCTGTGATGGGGACTCTGAAGCCATCATATCTTTGTATCTGTATGCAAACTCTGTGAAATCTTTTTTTTTCTCATTTTAAGTGTACCTTTGAGTGTATACCTTCCACCCAGGCACTGTGCCATTTAATGCAAGTGGGGTCTAAAGAACGGTAACACAATGATGATACTGATAAGAGTGGTCAAAGTCATAGCATCAATAACCTGTGGGTTATCTGTTACATGCTAGGCCCTTTATTCCTCATATATTTATTTGAGGAACCTCAGTGTTAAGGACATCGCCTTCATTGATAGCCACAGAATTCCCCTTTCTGGCAAACTTCCTTCTAAAAACACATGCTCTGAAAAGGGCAAGGGAATTTGATAGAGCTGATGGAGACCTAAACAGCCTAATGCAACACCAGGAAGATCTCAGTGACATCTCTAGGGCATTGGATCATTCTATACAGGCACAGAGCTGCATGGACCTTCCATTTGCATATTAAGAGTCAACATCATAAATTGTTTCCATTCCTCATATGCCAATACCACTGCTTTGAGATACCTTGTCCACAGTTCAGGGCAGAAAGTGAGAACTTATCTGTCCCAGTGGGGTTTTGGCTAGAACATAAATCTAGTTCACTTCCCTTTAAAACTGTGAAGTCTGGGCATCACTAAACTTCTGAATGAGCTAAATATATCAGATACTCTCTCGTTTGAAGCTTTTCTACTCTGAATCCCACCAGCCTTTTTTTTTGCAAATTGTATCTAGCCTTCACTGTCAAGTTTCCTGCCATTTCTTCCTCTATGATCATTGATTTTCCTTTGTCCTGTCTGTAGTCCCATGGCACATATTATATCTGTTCTGTCCAGTCCACAGCCACCAGCCACATGTGCTTTCAGCATCTCCGATGTGGTTAGTTTGAATTGAGATGCTCTGTAAGTGTAAACCAAACACTGGATTTTGAGGAATTAAAGTGAAAAAATGAATGTAAAATATATCAATATCTTTACACATATAAGTGCATCAATTCTAGCTTAAATTGCATTTCTCACATTTCTAGCTTAAATTGTATTTCTATTAGAGAGTGCTAATCTATATCCTTTCAACTCGAAGTGTGGTCCACAGGCCAGAATTGTTTGACCTGGCATCTCATTAAAAATGCAGCAGCTTGGGGGCGCCTGGGTGGCTCAGTCGGTTGAGCGTCCGACTTCGGCTCAGGTCACGATCTCGCGGTCTGTGGGTTCGAGCCCCGCATCGGGCTCTGTGCTGACAGCTCAGAGCCTGGAGCCTGTTTCCGATTCTGTGTCTCCCTCTCTCTGACCCTCCCCTGTTCATGCTCTCTCTCTGTCTCAAAAATAAATAAAAACCGTTAAAAAAAATTTTTTAAAAAATGCAGAAGCTTGGGCCTTTTCCATGACCAACTAATGGTACATACCACTAATTTCAATACCTTTAGCTTCTGTAGCCTTAGGTCATCTGGTTCATGCATACGTGTTACATCTCAACAAGATGTATTTTGAAGGAAAGGTCACAGTTTGCATTTCTTGTATAAGTCTCATAGTACCTATAATAGAAGTAGACACCTAAAGACATTGAATAAATTACTCTACAACTTAAAATTTATTCTTTATGAAGTCAAGTGGTTCCACCATTTTCCATATCGATTCTTAGATGTATTAAATTTTAGTCTGGGTTCATAATGTTTTACAAGATGGTGAATTAAACCTACCAATAAAAGCAAATGGAAAACAGAATGCCTTAATCATGCTGCTTAGTTCATTTACATACTTTGTAGGTCGCCATCCCCAAATCATCTTTGGAGAACTGAAGGAACTTGCTAAAACTTCATGATGTCCTACTTGACTTTCTATATGAGAAGTCATATAAAGTTACATTAACAAACATTAATTTACTAGATTCTTCCTTTCTTAGGGCTTCATCTGAGGCTGAATCTGCTCTCCTCTTATCACTATGAAAATCATTATAGACATGTACATCAAAAGCTGGAGTAATTGTAAACCGAAGTGTAGATACTCAGGTGCTTGCTGTCCTTTATGAGAAAATGAGTTGCTAACAACGGTTTTCAAAACAGAGAGAGATGGAAAAGAGGAAGCTAGAGAGGAGAATATATTCAGTACAATTGCCTACAAAGTTTACATCTACTATTGGATTACAAAAAGCTGTCCTAACCTCAGTGACAATCAAATGAGGCAGAAGATATGAATTCTATTTGAAAGCCTTAGAAACTACACCTCTACAGTGAAGAACTACATCCTCAGTGAAGAATGATGTTCAGCATGATGACTTTGAGACTTTGGCCGCAATTAATCATCAAGTAAAGATTCTCTTGTAGATACTAAAGTCACTAAGGAATTCAGGCCAACTATTGTATGTTTGAAATGGTAGTGAAAATGGACTAATTCCAGTTAAATTGATTGGAATACGCTTATTCCCTGGGCATTCTATTTATTTGAGGTTTTCCATCAAAAGGTCCCCCAAGTTGGGTTTCAGATCCTTCTAGAGATTAGGTAGTCCATGCTTTTGTATTTAAAGGCTTCAGTTTAGTTTTTTTCTGAAGTGAGCCCTTGTAGCTAACCTCAGAAGTAGTTTCGGTGTACAATTATTATTGTTTAGTCTACAATGTGTTACCATAACTTCTACATGACTTATTTTAATTTCCCTATGATGTCAGGAGAACGTAATGGACATACCCGAAATCGTTTGTTGAATGGAGACCAAAATCATTTAGGAACCTTTTACTACCTCACAGTTCCGCTGCAACCATTAAGGCAAACACTGTAACATTTCGAGCCCTGCTTACCAAAGGAAATTTTCTTGAGCTACAGAGCAGCAAAGACCCTTCCCTCCCAGCATAATATTACCTTAATTCCCTCACCAGTGCAAGAGAGAGAAAGTGAGGGACGGGAGAAGGGAGAACTTGGTAATTCTCTTCATAGGGATTAATATATTCTTTTTGTGGGCAACTGGCATCACAGTATTTCCCTAGAAATATTTCCAAATGGATACAAGTTCTCTCAAGTACTGGGTGACAAGAATACCACTTATACCTGTATGTGTTTATACCTGGTAGAATCAGATGACCAAAAATTTATCTATCCATTTAGCAAATAGTGTAAGTCAAAGAACCTCATCTCTAACTAGCCGACTATACTCTAATCACAATGGAGCCCATAAAAGTACAGAGACAAGAGGAAGTGGAGACCATACCAGCTGGCTCCTTATAAGTAAATGCTGAATGTGAGAGAAAGTGTTATTGCCCACCTTCCACCCAGGGGCACAAAAAAAGACCAGACTGCAAAATAATCACTGGGTCAAGTCCAGGCTATCCAGAGCCCTCTGGTATCCCTCTTATAATTCTCCTCAACTTCACTTTCATATTCCTGATTTAGAACTTCTCAAACAAAATAAAGAAAAAAAATAGGAAGAAAGAGCTTTGGGGAAATTACCATTTCATGGAATTTGGAAAATGGAGTTAGGCATATTCCAGTTAAAGGTGACAGACGGATGTGTGGAAATTGGAGAAAGAAGATAGAAATCAGGCATAGGACAATCAGAAACCTGGATTGTAGGGGTGGGAAGGGGTGAGGGAGTAGTATGGTTTATTCCAACATTGTACTTTCTTCAAGGTTCTTGGCACATTAAAGCCAATAATTTGGGGGCATGTTTTGCAGCTTATAAATACCAATTGCCATTGTGGTAGTAACAGAGGCAGGGGAAGAGCTGTGGGCCAACATTATCTGTTTTAATGTTGACTGTAATTCTGGTCTTTGGTAATTATTGCTTCTTTTTTTTTTCTTTACACTGGATTGTTTTTAATAGCACTGTGCATAATTTATTGCCCATGGCATATCAATTGGAAGAAAGCTAAAACTTTAAATACTGGCTGACCAAATGAAAGGCATTTTATTACACAAAGAAATTAACAAAATAAACAAATACAATTTACAAGGCTAGGCTTTCCTTTTGTTTGTGTTTTTAAACTACTTGTAACCACTCAGGAAACTCGTAGGTTTACAAGATCATTACTCCTTCACAATTTCTATTTCTTACCTTGATAATAATAAGTAATCTACAAGCTTTAGTTTTCTACCCTACTAACACATCCCAAATATATAAGCCTATAAAGTCACAGCCCAGCATGCAGATTGCTTTTCCTACTTTTGATCTATCAAAACCAATTAAGTAGTTAAAGATCATTTGCACAGTCAAAATCTTAGCTACATAAACACCATTTCCATGGCCCATTTCAGTTGCAATGTGTCAGAAGAAAATGTCCAAGGATAAATCTTTTTTTGCATCTAATATTATGGATACAAACAAAATAGCAAATGAAATAAACAATTTTGGGGATGATAGCCTTCTAAATGCATAGGTTGTGCTGGCCCTTCTCCTTGCATACTACAAAGAAGGTCACTAGGAAGTCCAGTTAGAATCAGAAGTTATTCTCTGGGCGTTCTTGTCATTCTCTCTTCTTCTTAGAAAAACCCCTGGCTTTCAATCTCAGCTGACTGTCACCTGCCCTTCATTATTGCTGTCATCCAATGACAACTTCCCCTCTGCCCACCACACGTACCCAGGGCATTTCTCCTCATTTCTTTTCCAGGCTCATAGTCACTCACTCTGGTACTTACCTGCTTTTCTTTTTGGTGATTATGTAAATGACCCCTGTAACACCTCCGCCTCTTAGTACTTTGGGTTTCTCTCCTCCACTCATCTGGTTCTCCACTCTCCCTAGGGTCACAGGGGAGGCCCTGTCATCACCAACACTAAAATCTTTCCGTTATTCCTGCTTCATGCTCCTCGCTCTACTGACCATCCCGATTTTTCCAGTTCATTCCTTTTAGTATCCCAACCCCAACAATGTTTTGATTCCATCACGACCTCTAATGATGATGACCTTACACCCTTTCAATGATTTTCACCTTTTAATGTCTTCACTTCCCTCATCGGCTTTGAACTCCCTCACCCACTACTCTTGTAAATTGCTTGCACTCCTTTGCTTCTCACTCCTTGCTTTGATTTACTCCCCTAACAAAATGGCACCACCTGCTCTACCCCTATACTCATGCAGTGGAATGTGGCTGGGACAAAATATGCAACCACCTCGATGGGTCTCACTACTAACTTACCAGTTTCAAGTGGCTGCTTAATGCTGCTAGGCAATCATATTATTATACATGATTATATTATATATCACAATATATATCATCACATCATAGATTATATTTCAAAAGCATATACCTCAATCATATTGTATATCCCTAGTGCATTCACTCATCTACTCCTCTACATATTTCATACTTTCTCTTTTATCTGGAAACCCCAATGTCTCCTTCACTATTCTCATTCTTGACTATTGACACCTGCTTTCTACTTTACTAAAAAATAAAAGCAATGAGAAATGGAAGTTCTGCAGATTCCCACCATCACATTTTCCCGCCTACCAGAATCTGCCTTCCCACTGTGATGAACTCCCATGTTCCTAACTTAAGCAATACTTCTCTTTGTGTATTACATTCCATCCACTCTCACGACCCAAGCACAATGCTGCAGCAATTTTCCCCATGGTCTCCTACATCAACCTATTTCCTGCTCAATAGGATTAATTCCACCAGCTTACAAATATGCCATTTTTTTCTTATTAAAAAAAAATAAACCTTTCTTTACTCCACTTTCTCTAACAGCTCCTGCTCCATAAGCAAAATTCCTTGGAACAACCGTATATACCTTTCTCTAATTTTCCACTCTTTCTTTGTTAAAGTCAGTCCAACCAGCTTTTACCACCACCACTCCACCAAAATTGCTTTTGTAATGGTCACCAATACCATCCATATTCTTTCATCAAGTGGTTAATTCTGGTTCATATTTACTGGACCTGCTAAACAACATTTGGAAGAGATGGCCACTCCTTCATGATACATTCTCTTCACTTGACTGGAGATCAGAATCTCTCTGATTTTCCTTCTACCCCACTAGCCATTGCTTGTCAGTGTCTCTTCTCCTTGACCTCTTAAATGTTGCATTGTCTCAGGGTGAAGTCTCTGGACCTCTTTTTTCTTTCTTGTATATTCACTTCCCTGGTGATTTCATCTAGCTTTAAGTAAAGTTTACTTGCCATCAAGTTTCAAAATTATGTCTACTAGCCCAAACCTCTCTTGACTTCCAGATTTGTACATCCAACTAACAAACTCAACTTGGATATTGTTAGGCATCTCAGATTCAATATCCAAAACTGAACTCTGACCATCCTCCCACCCCCTAAACTTCTCCGAGCACAGCTTTTCCTAATCCAGTTGCTGGCAACTCTGTCCTTCAGATCTCTTAGTCCTGAAATCTTGACTTTACTTTTTTCTTCAAACTCCATGTCAGGAAATGCTTTGCCCATCCATCCAGATGCACCCTGAATGTGATCACTCCTTCTTTCACCCTAGTTTAAATCGCCATTATCTCTCACCCAGATCACCAAGTAGTCTTGGTACAAGTCTTCCTTAAAAAGGCCATAAGGTCAATTCATGAAAGACCCTGGTAAGGTTGAGACATGATTGCAAGTCAAGATACTAAAGCAAAGATACTAAAGGGGATCTCAACTTGTCATAGGACTCAAGTCTCAGCCCTGATACATTGTCATCTGGGGCCGCTGGGATCCTCTTTCAAGCTCATGCGGTCATTGGCAGAATTTATTTACTTTCAGCTATAAAACATGGGTCATCTTGCCCCTTCAAGTCCAGTAGGAGGGCCTCTATCCTCTAGACCCTCTTTTGAGGGCATACCTGGTCCTGTCAGGCCCATTTAGGATAATCTCCCTTTTTGATTAACTCAAAGTCAACTGATGAGGGATTTCATTTACATCTGCAAAATCCCTTTACCTTTGCTATAAAACATAACCTCATCATCAGAGTGAAATCCTGTCATGTTCAAAGGTCCTGCCCCGACTCAGGAGAGGTGTTCATAGAAGAAGAGTACATCAGGGAGAAGGAATATTGAGGGCCTTCTTAGAATTCTGCTTAGCTCACTAAAAAAACTCAATAGATTGGAACAATGAGCTCTCAGTGTCCTGAGCACCCTGAGAGGGAAGAAAAACAATTAATAGTGTAGTATAATAAAATACACCTTTGGTCTTTGTACCCATTCCTGGCACAAGAGCTTCAAAACCCCGTGGTATTTTCTGAATGATAAGAATGTCTTTGTTATACTAATGAGGCGACTCTTGGCGAGGCCCCCAGAGAGCGTCTGGGGAGGGGAAGTGGGCTAGAGACTGGGTTCACTCACCAATGGCCAATGATTTAATCAATCCTGAGTGATAAAGGCTCCATAGAAGCTCTTGCACAATGAGTTTGGGGAGTTTCTGGGTTGGTGGACACACTGATATGCTAGGAGAGTGGCATGCCCCGAGAAGGCACAGAAGCTCTGTGCTCCACCCCCTCTATTCCTTGACCCATGGTGCATCTCTTGCATTTGGCTATTCCTGAGTTGTATCCTTTCTAATAACACTTTCATTGTTAACATAGCATTTTGTTGAGTTCTGTGAGTCATTCTAGTGAATTTTCAAATCTGAAAGAAGATTATGGGAGCCCCCAAATTTACAGTTGACTGAATAGAAGTATGGATGCCTTGAGGACACCAGGGTCTTACAGATAGCAGCTGAAATGCGGGCAGTCTTATGATACTGAGCCCCTAAACCTGTGGGGTCTGTGCTAACTTGTTAGTAGTTAGGTTAAGTTAGTTTCTGAATTTAAGTGAATTGTAGGACTTCCCATTGGTATCAGAGAATTGATGTAGGAAAACAACAGACATGGATCCAGTTCTAAACTCTTGATAATCACCTACTACAGAATTTGAGGTTAATCCAAAAATAGTAATAAAAACACTGAAGCAAAGAGGTAACAAATTCAGCAACATGCATAAAGGTGCACACAGAAAGGATTATCAGCATCTAGGATAATAATCACAAACTGAACCAGAACCAACACCACTTACTCCCTTAGTCTCAAAAGATAAAAGTTTCTTAACGGATTTCCAGTGAGAAGGAGCTGAAAGTTGAAACCAGAACTGTACTACATGCCCTTTTCATTTTGTTGTATATATTATGCCTGATTTAACTTGATAGCAGCATGGCATGCAGTTCTGATTTCAGGATGTGAGCCCTGTTGTCCTCAGCATCGTCCTGTAATTTTCATAGAGCCCTGAATTTGAGAATCTCTTCCACATTCAGGGAGGGGGCTATCAAACAGAAGTGAATGAAGGAAGGGAATGGCTATTGTAGAAGCTATTGTAGAAGTCAGCCAATTGTCCCTGCGCCAAAAAAAAAAAAAAAAAGAGAGAGAGAGAGAGAGAATGAGAGTTTGAGGGAAGGCATGATCAACAGTGCCTAAACCTTGGGGAGGCAAAAGAAGGTGCCCACTGATTAATTATTACAAAGCCCTTTTTCAGGAAGTGTCATTTCATCAAGTCTCTTTTTCAAATGGAGATCTAAACATTAACATAATATTTAAGAAGCTGTGGACTGACTGCCAAGTGTAGGGAACCAATCCTACCTTCAGTCACCAGGCTGACCACTTCTAATATTTAGTCTTGGAACAGGTTTCGCAGGTGTTCACCACCAGAAGCCCCTGGACTCTTCTCAAGAGATCACCAGGCCATTTCCCAACAAAGGAAACACAGATTGAGCAAAAGGGATTCTGATTAGATACCGCTGTTGAACAGCCTAAAGAGCAGGAGATCTGAAATTCACAGGCAGTCAGAGGTACTGACTTTTAATATAGTCTCTGGTTTCAGGTTCAGGTTTCCCAGGATGGGGGAAGTTGCTGAGGCTCCAGTCATCAAGCGGCTCCCCAGTGAGGGGACAAAAGAACAGGAGCAACGCATGTAGCACCTCATAACTACTGTGTGACATAAAACTGATAGCTTTGACCTTCCTAGTCGGATTCTATAACCTCAGGTTCACTAGATTAGAAAACAGAAGTGAATAATTCCGGGGCTCAACTCTACTATTCTGTGTCACTTTGAACAAGATACTTGACCTTTTGGCTACTCCTCTATAAAATGATAATAATAACATTTGGCTACCTACCTCTTAGTGATTTTGTTATTTCTGACTTTTTTTTCCCTTGCATTCCCATAATGTGCTGGTGAGTGCACAATACTGCTCTCCAGAGTTTAAGTTCAGAGGTGAGCTAATACGCACAGGGCACATACATCGTAGTTTTTGTGTGGCTATTTACATCTACAGAGTTTGTATTCCCACAGCCACCTCCTAACAACTCAGTCTTGAGCACAACAGCATATAAAGAGTACGGAAACACACAACAGTGGTTGCTAAAAGTTAGTTATGCACTGCATTTTGTTTTTACTCCAGTTCTTCATATTGAACTAGTTGCTCTAGGGAAAAACCTATGCCTAGAAAGTGACTGAAAGAGAAACTTCTGTCCCTCATGTGGCCCAGGTTAGCATTCTTGTCTTAGCCTGCACAGACTGCCATAACCAAATATATACGGTGGGTGGCTTAAACAACAGTTTATTTTCTCACAGTTCTGGAGGCTAGAAGTTCAAGATCCAGCTGATTCTGTTTCTGGTGAGAACCCTCTTCCTGGCTTGTAAACAGCTGCCTCTTGCTGTGTCCCCACTAGCCCTTTTGAATGTGTGCTCCTGGGGAAAGAGAGCGAGCCCGCTCTCTAGTATCTCTTCTTATGAGGACGCAAATCCTGTTGAATCAGGGCCTTACACTTACGACCTCATTTAATCTTAATTACCTCATAAAAACTCTATCTCCAAATTCACTTACGTTGAGACTGTGAACATTGGGTTTCAACACATGAATTTGGGGAGAATACAGTTTGTTCCATAGCAATTCTACAAGAAGCATGCTTTATGGGAGTTTGCAATAAAGGGAGGAAAGATCTTGATTAAGTGGAAGGTGAGGTGCTAGTTGAGATGTGTTTAATACCATAAGAAATTGGATGGACTAGACCAAAGGCTCTCAAACTTTTTAGAGAAGTAGACTCTTAACTTCATATTAGATTTGACAAAGAAGCCCATACATTAAACAGGTAAAAATGGAGTAGTTCTCCTTCAAGCTGAGGTGAGAGTCTCTTCACTCCAGGACTTGAACTGCACACTGCCTCTTCAAGAAGAGTGACAAGAGGGCCATCAAAGCACTTTATGGAAAACAGCCCTAAATATTTGTAATCATAAATCAAATGATCCAGCACCAACCAAGCACTTTATTTTCAGTTTCTCCCAGGAAAATACCTAAGTTTAACAAAAGGTACAGTGTTACTTAGCCCTTAATGTGTCTGTCCCTTTCTGTCAAATATGTTGTGATTTCTGGTCAGTAGATGACACACCTCAGATCTCTCTCTCTCTCTCTCTCTCTCTTTTTTAACGTTTATTTATTCTTAAGAAAGAGAGAGACGGAGCATGAGTGGGAGAGGGGCAGAGAGAGAGAGAGAGAGGGTGACACAGAATGTGAAGCAGGCTCCAGGCTCTGTGCTGTCAGCCCAGAGCCTGACGTGGGGCTGGAACCCTTGAACCGCAAGATCATGACCTGAACCAAAGTCGGACGCTTAACCGACTGAGCCACCCAGGTGCCCCATATTTCTTTTATCTTTAAAATAATTTCTAATGTCTTATCCCTGAAATATTAGAGTATGAAATTTATGATGGATAATGAACTTCACCCTGATCATATATTAACATAGAATCACAGAATGTTAGAAGAGGATAGGATCTTGGAGATCACCCGATTAAATCCACTCATTTCACAGAAGAAAGTAAGGCCGAGAGAATCTCTCAACCAATCAGTATCTGAACAGGGAAGAGAATTCACCTCTCTGCCTTCCCGGACCAGCCTTCTGTTTGCTAAGCCCATGACTTCTCAGAATTCATTTCTCGCAACCCCCAGTTTTGATCACAAGGACTCATATTTGGAGAATTTTGTGAGCTAAATTTTACTGGGAGTCCAGAACCTCAGCAAATTCAAAGTAAACCGGAGATGCTCATCCAGTGATTTTCATTAAATATCTGACATTTATCTTATAGAGGTGAGTTTATCTTACCACAATTCTTCATTGCAGTCATGGGAAAATAGCACTTACTGTGTGAAGGTAAATATTATGGCAAGATAAATATTAACTTTTGAAAGAAACCACTCTAGCTGGTTAAAAAAATCACAAATGGCATCAGTTGTTTAAGGTTTATGCTTTCACAGTGTCTCCATGGACAGGAGAGTTTCTTGAAGGAAATCAGATTGTCTCATAGATTTAATATTGGGGTAAAGGTAGCAGATACTCTACTCAATACAAAGGAATTTCTTAGTAGCACCGACAGTGTGTGGTACAGAAGGGCTTCGTCCAGGGATGTTTGACCTGTCTCTACATGGCTACACTTCTCTTATTGCTGGGCTTATCCCTTCTGTGCCTACAAGTACTGAATCTGAGCCACAGAAATCCCTCCTGACTTAATCCCTGGCTCAGAAGTGTTTAAGACATCCAGAGGGGACAAAATGGAAGAAAGTCACTCTATGTAGGAGCTGGAACATCCTATGATAACTGTTTGGAGAATGCTTTGTAAACCATCACCTCACACAGTAAAGCTCGTTCCATCTCGCTCTTCTCCAAAAAAGGAGTATCTTGTCTTCAAGATATGATATTTTAAAGGGACCCATGGAATGACTTAAATAATAGAGAATCATGGTGCAAACGCTTACACGAAGCTTCTGGAGCAAAAGAAACCCTCCAGTGATAAACATCCCCCGTCAGATTTCTGCTTTCTGTGCAAACATAGAGGTGGCCTGCCACAATTCAGTGATGCGGGAGCTCCAGGGAAAGAACCATGTTAAATGGAAGACACTAGGTGCCAGTTACATGAATATACAGAAACTGACTTCAAAGGCATTAAAGAATTTCTTGATGAAAGGAATGTTTTTTTTAGATGCATGCATGCGTGTGCACATGTACGTGCATGTGTTTTCATCTGGACGTAGATAGGGAGTAACTGGTTCGTGCAAAACTTCCCCCATGGAACTGAGAAAACCAAGAAAACCTAACTGCTCTGAGTGTTCACTGGCAGGTCAAACATAAAAATGGTCAACGTAGGAAAAAATGTTACACTGAGACTAAACTGTAGTCATATTATTGTCTGCATTATAGTAGACAATATAATGTAGTACATTATAGACAAATGTACAAAGTTTATCTGAATAACTTACAGAATTTTGGACCCACCAAGGATCATGAGAGGTAATCCACTTATTCTGGTGATACCATAGGTTAAAATAATTTTGCATCTCCTTTTTCAGAACTGTCTCTAGAGACAGGGATTCGTTCTTTCAACTGTCTACCACAGTGTCATTACTCTTCCTTTGATGGTAGGTTTTATTGTTTTGAAATGGTCAGTCAATGGTGCAGTCAATTCTTATGACCACATAATTAATAAGAAAAGGTAATATGTTATTGGCAACTAATGGTTAAAAAAACTATAAATTATGAGTGGATAATTTAAACAACAATGAAACATTTTCTTAGAAATTGTACACTGACTCCAAAGGAAACTCAAATAGAGAAGTTTCTGGAAAAGTTTAAACAATGGCGGATTTGCTGGCATTGGTGCATAGCCTCCAAAAGAGATTATTTTTGAAAGACAACATTCAGTTGTAGGAAAAAACGCTGCCTATTTAAAAGTAAAAAGGACTATAGCTTTATGGCTTTACCTTCTACAAGTTACATAAATACAGACCAAAGCGATGACACAGTTTCGCAGACTCGGGAAAGAGATCTGCTCATAGAAAGACCTTGTGGCAATGATGTTGCAAAATCTATTGTTTATGTAGAGCCTTGCAAAGAAATCCAGCTACACAAAAGAAATGCAAAAAGAAGGAAAGTGCTTGTCCCTGAGGCAAAGCTGCTGGGGAATGGGAGCAATATGAGACATGAGTCTCCTGAGATTAATGAGTCCAGGAGGGTTCACTTTTGTTACAAATTGCAAATCGGGCCTCCTGCGAGGTAGTTTCAGGTTTGCAGTTTAGGGTTCCCCAAGGCTTCTATTCCAAAGAACAAACCGTCTATGATGACAAATGGTTGAGGGCACTACATCAAATCATATCTTTATGTGCATGGTTGGGTTTTAAATCACTCTTTCTTGAGGAGAAAAACAAAATGGCAAATTTTAATGCAATGCCACAGGAAATGTTTAAGTAGTAATACTAATAGAAATAAAGCAGGCACAAAAAGGGAAAAGAGAAACACACACCTGCATTCTGGTTTGGGGTGTGTGTAAGAAATACAGGATGTTCCTGGGTACTGGGAATTCTGTTTGGGAAAGAGACAATTTTGTCAATTTAGGATTGTGATCATGTTCAGATTTCGATTTTGATGTTGAAGCTTCCGTCCCAACGATAAAACAAACTCTCGACTTTTGTGGAAGTAGTACAAATTTAAACTTAAAGTGGCAAAATGTTACCGAGGCATCAATAGCTCTTAGCAACAAAATGGTGGTGTTAGCTATAGCTTGGCTGGATGAATGTTAACTTAGCCTGTTCAAGCTCAGGGAAGCATGAGGACGTTTGCCAGACAGGGGGATGTGAATTATGCAGAGACTAACGCAGAGCGTGTACAAAGTAACTTTTAAAACACACCTGCATTTTAACATTTAATTCAGTGAGGCAGCACATCTGAATGATTGTATAAACCTTCAACTTCCTTGATCGCCTACCTTAGATACAGACAGTTATGCAAACACTATTTCTGTTTGATTAGAGAAGTCTTAAATTATGCCTTATTGATCTTTCTGTTAAAAAAATTGCTGGTCAGTTTGATTTGCTTGAAATATTCTGGAAAATATTGGCTAGGAGAAAATAAAATGGCAGAAGAGGCTGTGTTTTAAAAAAAGTCATCTCATCTCCCAAAGAAATCAGACTTCTCTTCTGAAACCTTCCCAGTAGGAACCATGGAGAAATGACAGGGAGCTGCTGGTTGGTTTTTCTTGATGCTAAAACATATGTTGTTGTGTCATGTCCTAAACAGAAAACTGAAGCATCCCTTTCAAATTCTCAGCACCACTGACACTTCCAACAAGTGCTTTCGTATTGGTTTTGGTCTTATCTGTTTCTAACAGACAGCCTCATGCCTTGGAAATTTGACCTGAAATAAAAATTCAGCCCCAAGTATCTGCTGTCAATTGCGCAGAAAATAGGAGATGACAGCAAAGTCACTTCTGCATGCTGAATTAGATCTCTTTCCAACATCTTCTAATGTCATTATTAGCACTCAAATACACTGTGTCAAAATGTGTCTGTGTAGGAAGAGGGACTGGGCAACATCGAGTTTCCCTCTTAGTCAATTTGACAAGCTGTTTTTAATACATACCTCTGCATAGGGAATTACTTAGGAAACGCACCCAGCCCGTCACAGAGATTTGTAGATGAAGGCATTCAAAATGGACATCCACAGTCAATCCAATCACAATTAGCTACTTCCAAATTTAGGGCAGGGCAATCATGAATCTGGCCTTATGGAATCTATAATCCAAAGAAGTCAACTCAACTTGGAAATTCTCTGAATTCAATGGCTCAGAAATGATCGATAATTTTGATTTGAATCTTTCACAATGGTTTCATCAAGGGGACAGTTGTCCTTTCCCATGCAAACTTGTCCTATGTCTATATGCTAAACCAATGGGACTAATTTTATAATTGGCCAATATCCTTCATCTATTATAGGCATATTGCATATGTTGTGATAGGTGAGTGAACTTTGAGTTTTCACTAAATTTCCCCTACCTCATCCCCAAAGCTCTACTTGAAATAGGTTGATAAGAAGTAAACATAATGAAATTAGCTGACACATAATATATTGCATGGCTTCCATACAAGATAACAAGATTCGTTCTCATGACTTAGGAAATCTAGGATAAATGGATGGAAACATGAAATCAATGGAATAAGATGCCATATGAAATGGGATAGTCTCACTTTCCCTCAGAATCTTAGGCAGGTGTAATAGTTTATTTAAAGAAGAAATAAGTTTCCTGTTGTACAAATCAGTCAATTGTTTGGGTACTCAGGAATGGATTGAACATCAGCGATGGTGCTGTTAATTGAATTCAAATGCCCCTTCTTCAAACCCTGGAGATCTATGATTCAGTTATTCTTTGATTCAAAATAAATCAAAATAAATCAATCAAAATTCAAAATAAATTCAAAATAAATCAAGCAAAGTACTTGTGCCATTTCCAAAATCCCAGAGAAGACATTCTGAAACTATAGTTAATTAAGAACTATATGCCTTGGTATGTGCCTGACACTTGCTTGAAATAATAAAATCATACCTGATGACTACTTTTCAAACTGTCTCTCATGTCCTCAGCTCTTGGCTTCTCACCTTTCGTCCACTCTTTACTGTTTGTGCATGCTATTGGTCCTGACACCTAGTGCTTGTTCCTTGATATTAACCTTAGCTTCCACTCTTGGTGACAGCATGAGCTCACTCCCTGAAGTATGTCTTCTGCTGGCTTCCTTGGGTAAATATACCAATGAATCCATTCTAGTGGCCAGGAATTAACCTCACTACAGTTTGTACAAGGCCAGTGCTTCTTCTAGACCCGTGAACTGGACATCAACATAAAAACTTATATACTCTAGTTTATGCAAAATGCATTTTAGCAATAATATGTTTAATAGATATAAAGACAATTTTAAAATAAAAATAATCCTTCAAATAGCATATATTCTATTAAGCTCTGATGTACACCTATGGAAATTCTGATGATGGTCATCATCATCCTTTATCTTCCTCTCTCTTTCTGGCTTCCCTTTATTCAAATATTCTACACACATACACGCACGTGTGTGCGCTCACACACACACACACACACACACACACATTATCTAGTAAGAATTCTCAGTCCCAAAAGATTTGATTAGCTAGAGAATACAACAGCTCTCCATGTAACAGGAGATTCTCAAAACAAGCCTCATGATTGACCTTTGCCCAGGCACTTGTTAGGAGAAGTAGGAGGGGACAGTTAAGTCAGATACTCATGAAATTATGAAGAAATTTTCAGTTACCATTGGGCCAGTTATCCAGATGACATTCGGGAGGCCAGATCTGAACAAACCTGTAGAAGGAGTCTCCTGTGGCTTCTACTGGAGACAACAGAACTTCTCTAACAGAAGCTGCCTATTGCATAGGCTTGGGAAGAAGAGGTACATTTATTGAATATTTATTATGTGCCACCAATGCCCTGGACATATGTATATACTCTCCTTTATTTATTTCCATCTCACTATGCCTTATAAGTGAGGTATAATCATCTTATTGTTATAGATCAAAGAAAGTATAAAGTCCTATAACTCTTCCCCATTGCTCCTTTATTTGCTCAGAATTCTTTCCTCCCCTCCCTTCTTCACCCATCCTCCCAAATTGAAGGTGTCAGATTTTCTACTCTCCCTTAACATAAGAGAGAAGAGTGATACTAGGTCACATTGGTATATGGCAGGAAGTGTATATGTGTTTTACCTGTAGACATGGGGAGTGCAGTAAGAGAATAAACGTAGCCAGGGGGAAAAGCTGGAATTGGAGCAAGAATCTATGGTTCCCAGATGGTGTCTGAAAAGGAGAGTCTGAGATGAGCATTGAGAGCTGTACTGGCAGAAAAGGATCATGGAGACAAGAAAAAAGATTTGCAGATTAGAATGATTAGAATGATCATTGGTCCAGCCAGATTCTGGAAATGGAGACATCACACTTGGCTTTCACAGCATAATTGTGGTCCTAGCCCTTGTTTGGTTTCACTCTAAATGTATGGAGGCACGACAAACAGACCCTGTCATCTTTCAGTAGTTACATCCTCTCCAAAGATTCCCAAAGCCCTCCCTGGTCCTGTGGCCCAGGCAATTAGTTACTGCATCCTTGGTGTTGGAGCATCCCTTTGTAACTCTCTGTATCAGCACTTACATCACTACATTGTGATTGGACATACCTGTCTAAATTCAGAGCTCCTGCTTGTATGAACTATGTCTTAACCTCATTCATAGTCCTGAAGATTGAATATCAAATGCTCAATGAACAGTGGTTGAATGAAGGGATGTGTGAATGAAGGAACTTTAGACTTGGTCCTTAAACATGGTGCATCTTACTGGCTTCTCAGTAACATTACACTTCTTCAACTCTTAGATGTATCTTCAGGTTATACGCCTTAACATTTTTGAAATTAGGATGTTTTTGACAAAGGGATATATACTTTAATGTAACAGGTTCTCTAGCTCCCTCCCTTCCATGCACAGGCTGTTATTAAAATGGTGGTATGCCTTCTGTATGTTAGAATCAAGGAAATAGAGGGTGTATTTTTATGAGTGGAGGAAAGCTTCTCAGAGGTGCCAAGTTTTATTCCAAAGAACTATCTGTTTTAACAGTGGAGTCCTTGGACCTTGTAACAGCTGGGAGGATCTAGCCTGAGATCTTCCAAATCCCATTGCCCTACCACCTGCCTACAGCATGCTGACGCTGTCGGAGAACTTCCAGCAAGAGTTGCTTTTGCTCCCAGCCCTCAAGCATGCTCTGGGGAGAATCCTCTCCTGTGCGTCTTGCAAGCAAGGAGTAAGAAACAGTACAAAGCTGCTGGAAAGTAAGCTATTCAACCACTGGCTAAAGGTCATTGGTATAAATACTAAATAGGAAGCATGCAGATACCACTTCTGACTTCCTAGTCTTCAGTCTGTGCTGTTATCACGACAATAGCACTTTCCTTTCCTGCATAACAGTGTTGTTAATGTGCCTGATCTTCCTGTCCAAGCTTGTTTTCTTAAGGGCTGGGACCATGCCTGCCTAATACGTTTTTACAGCATTGTCAGGTAATTATTAGAATAGCAGGTAATGTTAGAGTGCTTGTTACATATGAAAACACTGTGCTATGACTCTGCATGTTTTATTTCAATTAACTTAATAAATCTTTACACAACCTGATTATTATGTCCATTTTGTATATGAAAAAAAACTGTGATTTGGGGAGGTTGAATATCTCACTCCATGTTGCAAAGCTAGTTAAGTGACAGATTAGAGACACAAATTCAGGTCTGACCGATTCAACACCCTCACATTATTGTAAGGAATTTTTCTGTTTTTGTTTTGAGAGAGAGAAAGGAAGAGAGTGAGTGGGGAGTCAGGGAGAGGGACAGAGGGAGGCTCCACACTCTGCACCTGGCCCGACGTGGGTCTCGATCCCACAACCATGAGACCATGACTAGAGCCGAAATCAAGATTCGGACATTCAACCGACTGAGCAAACCCAGGTCCCCCATAAGGTGTTCTAATTCAAGTTTATGCTGTAAAGTTATACCCTGAATATTCCTCTGTCTTAAAGTCCAAGGTGATTTGCTATCGTGTTTTGTAAGCATCTTTCAATATAGTTAATGTAAGACTTTATTCAAAAATATTAGATGAAGGGAGAACATATGAGGCATTACCTCTGTGAAGAAAAGTTGAATTCCCAACACACGTTTTAGGGGTAGATGGGGCCATAGAGAGCAGTAAGACCAATTCTTGTCATCTTTGCAAATTATAAAAACACAAACCAAACATTCCCTAGTCAAATAGTAAGCTAGTGGAAGAGACAGCTGGGCATAATGTCATCTCCCTAACTTTTTATATAAAAGATATCTTGGTTTTGACTCTGGAATCTTATTGTTTCCATGTATAGAAACCTTTCAGTTCAATGCAAAAATATCTCTGTGCTCTGATTTTGTAATGCTAAAAATAAATAGTGGTTACAAATGACTGCGTAGTCATCACAAACTTTTAGTGGTTGCAAATCATTTAGGAAGTGTAAAATGCAATTAAAAGACGAACTAATCACAATAAAGCCCATCTTTCACATGTTAGGAGTGCTAGGAGGAAATGTAAAAAAATAATGGAAAAGTTTAAGTTGAGAGGATCTGATAAAATTATCTTGGAAAATGCTTGACTTATTTTAATTCTAACAACGATAATGATACAGTGAGCTGGGAGCATGACGTCATCCTAGGAACGGGCCATCTGTGCTGTGACCTTGCCAATATGGAGGTTTCGACATTTTTCCACCCCCTAACTGCAAAGGACACTGTCTTGATCGCTCATTAGTGTTATCCCATCTGACATCATTTTGGTCTGGGGCCCTCACATTTTTTTAAATTTTTTAAAATGTTTTTATTCTTTTTTGAGAGAGAGGGCATGAGTGGGGGAGGGGCAGAGAGAGAGGGGGACAGAGGGTCTGAAGAGGGTCTGTGCTGACAGCAGTGAGCCCAACACGGGGCTCGAACTCACGAACTAGGAGATCATGACCGAGCTGGAGTTGGGTGCTCAACCAGCTGAGCCACCCAGGTGCCCCATGGGCCCTCAAATCTGAGATGACTCCTTCATTCCCCACTAACATAGAAGACACTATCCCTTTCTTGGCCCTGGGATGCAATGTCTTCCCTGGTGGACCTTTTATTGACCCTTGTAGGTGTGTTTTCCTGTGTACTTTGCTTCTTTCCTGAACCCTGTTGCTCTGGCTTTTGTCCTGGCTATTTTCTCTACCTGACACACCTTTTCAAGAAATGTTAGCCATCAGTGGTTAGCTGTATTTTATGCTCACCTAAAACCCACCCTGGCTATTAAGTCATCTAAACTTCCTCAGCTGGAATTAATTTCTCACTCTACAATACACCTTTATACTTTCATTAGAGTACTTTATACTATTATTTTTGTTTATAGATGCTACTCTGTAATACTAGTGAATATTTCATTATTTTTTTTGACCCTCTGACTATGCCCAAACGGGTGTGTGTGTGTGTGTGTGTGTGTATGTGTGTGTGTGTGTATTTTAAGTAGGTGCTCTTTATATGTCTGTTTTATTGAATAAAATGATCTTTGTGAAATTTTACATCCTCGGCAACCAAAAAAAGCTTTTTCAACACTCAGATTGTTTGAGTATCACCTCTTGACTCTACCCTTTTAAGCAAGCCTCAGCCCAGAAGGATCTCTAAATTTATTATCATTTTATAGCAAGCTCTCACCAGCTCAGATGGTCTACAATTGGAACTGAATATGGTATTTTCTAACTGTCTCTTTGCCATGTCCCTTTATTGAACAGATAAGACATTCCTGCCCCAACAAATCTCTGCTTGGTAACCCAGAGGCCACTGTACCTCCTGGAGACTGGTTGCCTCCTCTGCTCCCATAGAGAGGGCTTATTTGATGTTTGGACCAAGATATTATGAAGACAAGACTAAATTCTTTTATTCCACAAATATTTCTCAAATGCCAATAAGTTTTAGGCACTCAGAGGAATACAGAGAGATGATACAGACCCTGGCTGTCTCTGAATATGTTGAAGAGGAGGTCAGACTTTGTAGTGAGGTGGACAGAGTTCAAATCTTAGCTCTGCTGCCTACTGTGAGTCCTTAGGTGGTACAGAAATGATATCCACGTAGGGAGAACTCTCAGTGCACAAGCAACGTAGTGACATGCACTCTTTGGCCCTGTTGTATGGCCACCATTTGTTACTATTGTCAGTTATGTAAATATTGTTAAGTGGCTCAAAGTAAGAGATTGTGTATTTTACAATGTTATGTTCTCCATGGAAAATGGCAAAGTCTCTGGCATGAAGTGAGTGCTTTAAACAAAGTTTGTTGACTGAACGGACCAATTGTCAAAATATGAGAGAAGAACAGTAAATGCTGAGGAAATTCAAAGAAAGGTTGTTTGCCATGGCTGGAGGGAAGGAAGGTAGTGAAGGCCTTGTATAGGTAAATAGTATGAATGGGATTGAGTCCAGGAGAGGGAAGAGAACAGGTAACAAGTTCCTTGTGTGCAAAAATTGTGTCTGTCTGGCTCACTGTATGTCCCCAGCTTTTAGCATACTTTCTAAAGGTCGTAGGCATCTCATAAATGTTGGTTGTATGAGTGAATGGCTTCTATGTGTAGGAAATATTATCAATAATAATAAGGATTGACCACAGTATGTATTAAGAAAAAGTGAGATGGGGAGGCAGTCAGGTGACCGACAGACAGGCCATGGGGAGATGAGGCCAGCAAGGTAAAAAGGAAGTAGATGTTGGGGATCCTTCAGTATCAAACTGAGTATGAGGCATATGTATGTAAGGGTATTAAATGCATAACTGGAAAAGATAAACTAGGACATTAGGTCAGGAGGTGATGAGGAATGGGCTGAGTCGTGGCAGAATAGAAAGGAATGATGAATAGATTCAGTGGCTGATGGGATAGGAAGGATAGGAAGAAAGTCCAGCAAGACTTTAATGTGTGACCCTTTGACCCTGAGAGAATGGTGATGCCCTGGGAATGCAGGATGTGAGAGCCTGTGATGATTTATGAGGAGGCACAATGTGGCCTTTTTTGCATGTCACGTCTGAGCTGATGAGGGGGCATCTAGGACATTTGTCATCTTAACCACTATTTTTCAAGGGCCACTATGTTTGGGGCTGTCATGGGGATACACCGCTAACATCACAGAAAAAAATTATTTTATTTTTGATCACTGAAATAGTCCCTAAAGAGCAAAGGCAAAGAAAGAAAAAATAAAAATACTATTTCCAACTTCATTATTCTAACTTTTCTGCCACAATTCTACTACACCAATCCATGACCCCTTACTGCAAATATAAGTAAAAATCCCAAATACTGGGGCACCTGGGTAGCTCAGTCAGTTAAGCATCTGACTTCGGATCAGGTCATGATCTCCTGCATGGTTCGTGGGTTCGAGCCCCACGTCAGGCTCTGTGCTGACAGCTCAGAGCCTGGAGCCTGCTTCAGATTCTCTCTCCATCTCTCTGCCCCTCCCCTGCTTGCGCTCAGTCTCTCTATCTCTCTCTCTCTCAAATATAAAATAAAACATAAAAAAAATTTTTTTAATCCCAAGTACTTAAAAAAATCAGGAATGAAGTTTCTCCCACTATTGCTGGTTTCTTCTCTAGAATTGTTCCATGTAGGCCCATAGCATGGCTAAAAAGTTGAGATGGTAAAATAAATGTCACTGTTCAGTAAACGGTAGACCCAGGGTCCAATGAGAGTCAGGCAGTACTTGTTCTCAAGGGGCAAGCTATCATGTAGACTCCCTGGCAAGAACTCTGGAAAGTCAGTCCTGCTTATCAAACAGAGCCAGAGTTCCCAGCCAGTCTGGAAGGACCAGAGCTAATGCCTCATATGTGTGCTGAGATCACAGGAGTCCTCAGGACATTGGGGCAGGACTGAGACTAGCCAAAAGTGGGGGTGCAGGAGGTATAGAAAGCCAAAGAGAGAATCACTTGCTCTGTGGATCTTGCTCTGAAAGTCTGAGACATGCTTGATTTGACAAAAAGAAAAAAAAGTTTTTGAAAAGTGCCCGTATCCGTCAGGTACCTCTAAAGCTCTTATACATCAAGACCTTCCTTGGATATCTTTTAATAAATTAACTGTTTTTCACATTGTTTAACGTCACCAGTATTTCAGGGCCTACTGAAAAGGATGATCCCAATGCCTTTTTCCCTCAGTAAAAACATAGTGATTGAAAAACTTTTCATTCAGACAGAGGAGATCAGGAAGAGAATACGACTCAGATATGAAATGCAGTTTAGTTAACATTTCCCTTATCCACGTGTGTGTATTTAGGATAGCCTCTCTAATCTTACATAAATGATCTTTTAAGATTTAATTTCCTTTTTCTTGTTTAAATATGTATCAAACCCTACAATGGACTTACCATAAAAATAAATCAAGCTACATAATGTCAGAAAATAACACTTTATGCATATGAAGTTCTAGTGCCATGGAAATAGTAATATAAACCCTCAGTGTAATGCCTGTTTTATCAGCCCAGTGAGATTTAAAATCATGACCTTCTTTTACCTGAAGCATTCAGAATTCTTTGGCATACTGAGCCAGTGGGCTGGCTCTGTAATCTGTCCTGACAATGGGTGAACCACCTTAATTCTGTGAGCCTTACATTTTTTAAAAAATTTTTTTAAATGTTTTATTCATTTTCTGAGTGAGAGAGAGAGAGAGAGAGAGAGAGAGAGAAAGGGCAGGGGAACAGCAGAGAGAGAGAGAGAGAGACAGAGACAGAGACAGAGACAGAATCAAAAGCAGGCTCTACGGCCGGGAGCCTGATGTGGGGCTCGAACTCAGGAACCATGAGATCATGGCCTGAACTATAGTCAGACATTTAACTGACTGAGCCACCCAGGCACACCTCTGAGCTGTAGTTTCAACATCAATATGAAATGGGAGAAATGCACATTTGGGTGGTTTGTTGAGAGGGTGAGATGCAACAATGTTAATACATTTCTTGACACAAGGGCTGGCAGCATGTTGGAAGTACTCAAAAACAGTAGCATTAACAAATTAATTTGAAAAGACCTTTTCATCCATTAAAACTTGTTATACTTGAATAGATGGGGCAGTGGAATTTTAATGTTAACAATCCCCTCACATTTTAAAATTTAGCAAAACACATCAATGTGAAAATTCCGTTTTTCTTTTGAGTTCAATGAATGAGAAACAAATTTCTCATCAGGAAGTTGTCTATAAAACTTTCAGCGATTACTAAAGCATCCATACACGTCACGACAAAACATTTCCACTGTGAAATAAACTGCCATCAGAGGTACTTGGACCTCAGCCTTCATAGGAACTGTTTTGTTTTGTTGTTTTGTTTGGATTTGTATAGAGTTCTGTCTACAATAGTAGATGTGAGTTTGCTGCAGAAGTCAAAATAGACCATGTTACAAGAACCTTAATGGGAGGCGTAAGTGTTGGTAACACTATGTGATCTATATCTCAAAAAACAAATTAACACCACACGCTTTCAGGACATATAGACGGAGATCAATGAAAGGATGTTCTTGCAAATGGAATATTGAAAGACAAGCAATTGTACACTTCTGCCTTCAGCATCTTTCCATTGAAAAGCAAGTTTCAGTAGAGCAGAGGCTGCTTTTTCTTTCTGTTTTCCTCTTAACGTGGAGCTAGTTCAACTTTCAGGTATCACACGAACCTCTCTTGAAAAGCTCGCCATTAGGAATTATACCTGTGAATACAGTGATTTTATAAAGGGGGGATTTGTCTACAGCCCAAATCGGAAAGAAACACTTAATCTTAACCTGTGCATACATACACCACGTACTAGGGGGTTCTGGGGGGCCGCTGCTGTTCCATTCACAGACAAATGGGATGTAGTGTCGAGCTTAGGTGGATGTCAGTGGGGGAAAGAGGGCTAAGAGAAGACAGAGGTTCATGCTTCGTATATATATATTTTTTTTTTGAAGCACCATCATGCTACGAAGGGGGCCATGCTTCAAATCAGTTCATTATAAGTATTTGTATCCTTTTCCTGTCATTTGAAGAAACATTATGCAATTTAGAAAATTCATGGTGATGTTCTGTTTTCATCGGAGCTCGATGCTGCACCCCACGCCTGCTTTGTTGTTGAAAACAGGGTCTCCTCACAGCAGCTTCTGGATCTGCGGCAGGTGCAGTGGCCAAATATTAGAAAATCTGGAAAGCAAGAAGAGTCAGGAAATGGATAGGCGTAGTGATAGGGATGGTCTCTCCCACAGTGAGATGTGTCTCAGGTCTGACTTATTGGTCTATTCTATTAGGAGAAATATGTGTTCCTGTGAAACGAAAAAATTTTGAACCACCATCCAATTAGTTTAAGAAGAAAAAAAAGAAAAGAAAAACTCTATTGGATAAATTGATAAGTCACACTTTTCTAAAAATCCAATTGCCTTTTGATTGGTTTTCTGGTAATTGTCATTAGGTAATCGGAGGCTTTCAGCACATTTTTTCCTCTTGTCAAACACAAAACAAAACCACAGAATGAAAGCAGCCATTACAAGCAGCTTCAGGTTTTCCTAAAGCCAGTTATAATTAACGGGTTTGTAGCTGCTGTTATTTTGCTCGGGTCATTACCAACATGGTCAATTTTATGGGTCCCCCAGATTTTTTTCCTGATTGTCAGGATAAAAGTTCATTTGTGGTACCTCTAAGTGATAGGTCTTCAGAAGAAAAAAAGTCTATGAATCAAATGAAACTCAATCTGTATTGTGCTCAGCATGAAAACTCTCCCTTTCCTTATCAAATCTCTCCTTGAACACATCTGTCCTTGGGGCATTGTCCTATTTTCTCTCACTCTCCGATCAGCCAACATCAAACGTATCTTTAATTACAGCAGATAATTATAGAAACTATTTTTTTTTCTGGTTCTAGACACCATTCACATTTTCCAACTTATGAGGGCTCTAATTTGAAAGTCCCCCAATGATACTTTATTATTTGAGTCCAGAGATGGTGCCTTTGATATATTCCCTGACTATGAAGGGGAGACTCATCTTTCCATTTTATGGAGGCATGCACTTTTGACTCCATTGATATCAACCTGGGTGAGGTCTGTAAATGTACTGTTAGATTTTTTTTTTTTTTTGTCCCCAGAAAAATAATAAGCATGAGCAGAGAAATCAGTTAATTGCTTAAATCCCCCAGCAGGATGTTAGACATGAAGCAATGGTGTTTCCAACTTCGGAGTTAAGTTCTGCACTTTCCAATGATGAGTTTGAAGTGATAACGGAGATGAAAAGAGGCTTTGTGATTACCGGGATAAAGTGCTAATCTGTACCACAGAACCTGCTGCAGCCATCCCTAACATTTACTCTGAAATGCTTTCAGCTTTTAAATCCACCCTCCAAAATTAGTAGGGGGTTAAAGTAGAACCCATTGGGAGGTTACATTTATTTAATATTCAGTTCTTTCTTGGATGAAATATTGCAGTCTATCCTCATAGGTATTTGTCAAACCATTAGAGTAATGGTTTATAGCTATTAAATGAAATTGCAGTTCTGTTTGTAAGTTCCATTTACACAGGATAAGCAAAGTGCCTTCATTTAGATTTAAAATACCTGAAATCTTAGCTGCAGCACATGAAGATTATGTAGACGGTTAACTAATTCATCGCCGTGGTGTGGACACATCACAGATAAACCTGCTCCAGGTGTCTAGGGCACAAAAAAGCACACCCTGAGTCACGCTGTCATATACTATGCCATTCATTTTTTCAGGGCTGGGAGGCCTGGCACTGGTTGATTTTTTTTTTTTTTCTTTTTGGAACAGCTTACATTCTTTTGTTTTTAGAATCAAATGAAAAGGGTGCTTTTAATCATTGTTTCCAGCTCAGAAATATTTGATGTAGTTTCCTCTGATAATAAATGGAGAAAATGCCTAGAGTTAAAACAAAGCTTTCCTCAGAAACCTTCCACGTGCCTTTTCCCCCATGCTTTTCACTTTATAAGCAATTTGTGCAGACACTGCTGAGTACAAAGGAACTGAGATAAATCAAGTCTTTAGAACTTGACCCCTTTCACTAGGTGATGAGTCTGATTGCTTTCAATAGAAGAGACACTCTTATATTCAAATGATTAATTACCAAAACTCACATTTTGGGTTGGAAGGGATCCTCCAGACCCTGCCCCTTCCTCCAGAGAGTAAGCTAACACTATGCTAATGGCTTCCTACTTTACAGTGCCAGCTCCCGATGGATTCTCGTCAGCGTGCCCCACTTCTATTCGATACTTGATGTGCACGGATGCACACACACATAGAACTATTATCCTCACGGGTCCTATGTTACAGTGTGGCATGAAGTGTCTTGGCCAGATGCACCTGGGTGTGAGTGAGACAAAGGTTCCCAAAAGATCCCCAAAGGTCCCCAAAAGGTCCGCAAAGATTCCTGTAGGAGGTGGTACCCCTCCGAAGGATAGGTTTGGTTTGAAGACTTGCCTTTAGCCTGGCCAAACTCCCTTACACCTGTGCGGTAGTCTGAGATTCCCCTGCCCAGTCCTTCCTTCCCCTCCTTCTTCAGGCCTCAGAGGAGCTCTCCCTGCCTTCCCTGGCTTCCTCCCCTCCAACCCTCACAGGGATACTCCCCAATTACTCTCTTGTTCATCGAATCCCCTCTTGGTGTCAGCTTCTCAGAAGACCTAACACAACAACGAAAACTTCGGAGTCTTTCCATGCACCAGACATCAAGCTACGTGCTTTATTTTGATTTCTCATATAACCCTCTTGACGACAATGAAGGAGATGCCCTTGGCGCTCTCTTTAGTCTATAGATGATGCAGTGGACATTCAGAGAGTTTCCCATGCCACACAAGTTGCAGGAGACAAAACTGGGATTTGTGGACAGAGGTTTTCAACCCACTGTTTGGAATTACTCTACGAGCTTGTTAAATTTCTTAACTTTGATGGGACTGGTAGAAACCAGAAAAACTCATTTTAAAGTTGGAGGCATTTTTTTTTCTTATGAAGAATACTTTCTTTGTCCTGAGAAAACCACTTAAAAGTCCGATTTAGTAACCTATATATATATATATATATATATATATATGAATATGATGCAATTCATACTTATTCCAGGAGAAAACTCTGTAACAATTAACTAGAACATGGGTACTCTTAGACCAAGAAACTAAGTGTTTTGTTTGGTAATACTTATTGTTAGAAAACTAGTCATGTAAGGATGGCCTGTCCTGAAAGTCTAACATTCATGGCTGCTGGGAAGGGCAAGAAAGTTGTTCAATTTCCATTTTCAGACATCTCACTGAGGCTGGCTTCCTCTCTCTTTTCCTTCTCGCTCTCTCTCTGTCTCTCTCTCTCTGACACACACACACACACACACACACACACACACATTCACAGTTTCCTGGAGATAGACTAGGACACCCGATGTGCAGCCCGAGCTGGGTAGAGGACATCCCAGCTACAGTAATAACTATTACCATCCATTCAAAGCCTATCCTGCATCAGGCACTGAATTCAGTGCTTTGCCCACATTAAATATGCAGCATAGCATTTAATCCTTTCAGCAGTTGCTATAAGGTTAGTACTTTTATTGGCATCCCAGTGTCAACATTTATGAAGCCAAGGCTTAAAAATTTTGAATAATTTACTCAAGGTCATACAACCAGTAGAAGGCAAATAACAGGACTCAAAACCAGGTCTCACTGTTGCTGGGCTCCAGCTTAATCACTGGGAGATACTTCAGCTAGAATTCAGACTCCCAGAGACTCACCTCTGCTCAAGCAACACATTTCGGAAATTCTGTACTCAAGGAACCCAAGCAGTGTTTTAATAACCTCGTCCCAAATGAGAAAGGAATCATATATGACAGAGTTTTCCCAAATGGTTTATACCATGCCAAACAATGGCCCTCTGTGTTTTAAAAGTGCAAGAAATTTTTAGAAACACTGACATTTCAATACAGTTTAATAAAATGCGGTTCTGTTATGCATGCCACTCAAACTTTAGTGTGTTAGAGGAACCAACTAATGGGCTTGTTAAAATACAGATTGCTGGATCTCAGGCATGGCTTTTCTGATTCAGTAAATCACAGAATTTCCATTTATAACAAGTTCCCACGTAATGCTAAGGCTGCTGGCCCAGGGAACTTAGTTTAAAAACCACTGAAGGTCCCCCTTTTTCTTCCCTCATACCTAGGGTTTAATGTTAGGAAAATGACAAACTAGCTCAGATTCCTGAACCAATGAGAATGATAAGGCACCAGTTAATGGAACAAAAACCCAGAGCTGTGACAACAGTACACAGTGGGACTATGACCCCAGATTATCACTCTGGGGCCCTCAACTCTGTCCAAGAAAATTGTGCCAAAGAGAGATCATAGGGGCTCAAAGCAGTGTAACCCTAACTCTGGGGCAGGGTGGGGCTTGCATCTATAAAAATGATGCTTTGCACATGTAAGACAGTGAGATAACAAGAAAGGTGCACTCAGGAAGCAACCTGTGGTCATTTTATTCTCTTTGCCTCGAGGAGATTTCAGTCAGGTCCCAAAGATTCTCTGGACATTCTTGACCATGAAGATGTCCTCTGGACACATGAATCTCCAGGATGTCTACTGATAATTAAATTACCAAGTTCCGTGTAATATTCCATGCTCTGTACTGCATTTCGATTTCAAGCTTCTCCCATTTCCCCAGCTCACGTCTGTTTCACATTGGAAACCTATAGTGGAGGAGGGGGGCACTCTATTTCTCCGTCTAACGTTCGATTCCTCTTCTCCCACTTGGTGGGTGGCCAGTGGCATCCCCAGGGTGGAAGGGGTCATGGAGGAAGGAGAAAAGATGCTGTGGAGGAAATCTCACTTCACTGACATGAGTGTAATCTGTGTTGGTTTCCTTGGACCCTTGCGGATTTGAAGTCCTCTCTCCGGCATGCTCAGGTGGAACACGTGATGTGGGAAGCATCCCCCCGCTTTGGCCCTCTGCCCATGACCACCCCTCAGCCTCTGCACCTGAACAGAACATAGCAGCCTGTGTTGGCTGAGGTTCCTTCAATCCTGGCAGAAGCACTCTCGGGCTTCATTTTTAAATGCCCCTAAACAGACATTTTTGCTACAGATTACTTATCTGGTCCCTGGGAAACAGAAACTCATGACCTGTCAGGGGAAAGCGGTCCCTTCTCAAACGTAGCCCCCTGCTCTGCTGCCAGAGGTCACTTTAGCTGGTCTCCAATCTATAGATTTTTTTTCAGGTTTGAATCAAATATACCAGGCTCCCTGATTCTAAGAACCACTTATAAAGCTCTCTAAGTAATGTCTTTGAATTCTTTTTTTTTTTTTTTTCCCACTCCGGTCTTAGATAGAAAAAGGGATATTTAACCACAGTGTTACACAGCCATACAAATCGAAGTTGGCTTCTAGGCTACTACAAAAGCCCTCCCTTTGCTAAACTGACAAAATTACCTTTAAGTCACGGTCAGTGAAGCCATCCTTGAAGTACCTCACTAAGACGACAGGTGTGAGAGGACATAGCAGTGCAGCAGATGGAATCTCTAAGACAAAGGGACACAATGATATTCTAGAGTTTTCTCCTGAGGGACTAGTGCTATCCTGAAATATCAAGTGTGGAAAACAACAGTTTCTTATTCTACAGTATTAAAGTAATTTTACTTTTCTTCGGTGGCTGTGGAACAATCTTAATAAATAATATAGTTTCCTTGGGTTTTAAAGAATCAGGGATACAAACTAGACAGCAAGTAGAATAGACAGTTATCTTCCTCATGAAAGCCAGCCAAACACACAGTTTACCCCTTCCCCCTTGCAAAATTCCAGTGAAATCACAGAATAGATATGAAAATAAAATCCAAAACAGCACTGGACAGCTAAGGAATAAGTGGAGTGGAGGGAGTAAAGCTGCCAGAAATACAAATAGTGAGGGATCCGTAGAAGATATAAGAAATAAAATAAATGGGAACAAACTGACAATAGAAACAACATAGAAAGAAAGGATGATGGGGCGCCTGGGTGGCGCAGTCGGTTAAGCGTCCGACTTCAGCCAGGTCACGATCTCGCGGTCTGTGAGTTCGAGCCCCGCGTCAGGCTCTGGGCTGATGGCTCAGAGCCTGGAGCCTGTTTCCGATTCTGTGTCTCCCTCTCTCTCTGCCCCTCCCCCGTTCATGCTCTGTCTCTGTCCCAAAAATAAATAAACGTTGGAAAAAAAAAAATTTAAAAAAAAAAAAGAAAGAAAGAAAGCATGATAAAAGGCAGCTAGAGAACCATGTGAATATTTCAAAGAATCCCTCTAGAATGAGCAGAGGAGTAATTATATCTGGTGGCTCTATCGAAAGGGTAGAACAATCCTGCCCTCGCCCTCACCCATTCTCAGAACATCAGATCTTGTACAGTTTTCCAAAGTAAGACCTCTGCCACCAAAGACTGTCAGAGAATGTTCTGTGACTGGAAATCAGTGTCCCCATTATGGCAATCATGAGGAAGAATCAGGGTGCCCCTGCACCCAAAAAACAAATTCCCATCGCACCCCACAGGAAATCCTACCAGGCAGCATGGCAACTCTTTTCCTAAATAAATCATCGGTTCAAGAGGAAATAAAAACCAAAATATATTTAGAAGGCAATGAAATGATAGCAGTACATGGCAACATCTATGGGGTGTTGCTGTGCCTTATCCTAACATCAGTATGTGCAATTTCTTCCGACTTCATGCTGGAGCTCGGTGTGTGTGTTTCTTTGACATAAAAATAACTTGGGTTCCAACTTTAGCCCTTAAGATGAGGCACCTCTACACATCATGGCACTTCACATCGCCTTCACCACTGTGGGGTCCGCTTTCACCCCTGGCACTCTTACAAACACTTCATTTATTTAGCTTGGACTGGGAACTTCCCATGCATCAGCGTGTTCTGCCCTTTTGAAGAGACTCTCTAAATATATTTCTACTTCAAAATGTGCCTAAATGTGCTTTGATTTTTTACTTTTCTCTGCCTTGTTTCTCACCACAAGCTCTCTAACTATACTTAGTTATTTGCGATTTCCCAATTTATGCTTTTATTTATTTACTTTTTATTTCCCTATTATTTTCACATGGAAAATATATGTTCACTTTTCACAATACTGTTGGAGCATCATCCTTCCTGTGAAGCCTTTCTGGGATCCCTCAGAAGAAATTAGTAACTCCCTCTCCTGTGCTCCCATGTCTTTGTTCATCACCAGAGTATGGCAGTACATACTTTTGCTCTTGTAATTATTCATGTGCCTACGTTCTCTTTAAGCCATGGGCTCCTTTTTGAGACTGATGGAATCGAAATCAATTTTTCGGTACCACTAGCACCTAGTATAATACAAAAGGTAGGTAGCCACAAACTTATGTAGAACGAATGAATGACTCTCCAGGTAGGAGACAGATATGCCCTGTCTACTTGACGGTAGAAATTACTAGCAAATAATGAAAATTGGTTGGAGAAAACTCAGATGCCTAGGGTCAAATCCACAGTATATTGGGAAGTCATTTCAGTATTTTAGTCAATGTAGAAGCTTGGTAATATGATTTCTTGTAGAAACATTTAAAATTAATTGGAAGAAAGAAAAGGCTAAAGGTTAAAGGGGTCAGTGAGGAGTAAAAGACAAAATTCAGAGTCCTTAAGAAAGGTGTGTAGGAAATCCCTTAGGATGATTAATAAACTCTGATAACCCTTCCTACCTCCTCCCACAAGCTTCACAGGATACAATTACCTTTCTGCTGGTTCTATCTGGAATCTCTGAAATATCCACAGTTTGCCCAGGGGCCATCAGGTTTTGAAGTGTAGTAATGGCTTATAAAATAGTCTAAGAACAAGTTACTAAGTGTGAGCCTCCTCTTTGCTTTCAAGGTGGGTCTCCTTTCTCCATGATTTGTCCCAGACTACTCTTGACTCACCATCAGAATGATATTTATCGGGAACTCCCAGTAAACAGAGATGCTTCCCCCATCAACACAAATAATATTGCATTACTTTTCTCGGAAGATAATTACCTACCTGCTGCTCAATTTGTAGCAATGAGTTCATCGTTCTTTACCTAATTTCTAGACGTTGACATTTGCAAAACACCTCTGGCTAACATAGTTTTTAAAAACTTGTAGGTGCTCAATAAATGTCTGTTGAATAAATGATTCATTAATATGTTTTAATGGTGTTGGATGGTCTCAAATTTCAGTTTAAAGTATTCTGAATTACACACCCTAATTATTCTTAAAATAATTCATATACAATAAATACTGAACCTCTAAGAAACAATTGCTTCCAGCTGTAATAAACCAGTTCAATCAATGATTTTAAATTCTATTTTTTAAATACTCAAAAATCATTTATCTTACTCCATAGTCAAGTGAATTAGCAAGAACACAAGTATCAAATATAGAGTTTCTAGTTGGCTAAAAATAGATTATTAAAATGTATATATTAAATGATTTTATGAACAAAATAATTCAATAATCTTTATCATCACCAAATATGCTTTAACTTATAAAATATTCCTACCCTAAAACCTTACATTTCTAAACACTTTAAGAGCCAGAATTTCTAGTTCATTGGCTATTCTAATTAATGGAAAAAAAAAAAACTATACCCACCCTATAACCAGTGGTCATAACCATAACCACACTAGATTTTCAAAGAAAGAGAATAAAATACACTTACTCTTAAAATAATTTTATTTGTGAATTCAGATTTTGCTTTAGGATATCATGGTACCTCAAATCTGTCAAGGTGAACTTTAGTTACTGAAGAATTGTATAAAAGAAAAACCTTGTTGTCTTAGTATTTCAGGATGAATGATATTTTATCAACTATTTATTAGACCAAGGAAGACTTTTCCCCAAATACAATCTGAGCAGCCAGGCTAAAATTTGAGAGCCAGAAATATGCATATTTGGGAACTTAAAGAAAATGAAGTGATTGGGGATTTTTTTTCAACATAAAAAATTAAAATGGTGGTGCATGTTCACAGGCACAAAGTGATTTTAGAAGATGCACTATATCTCTAACAACCTACACAATAAAGTGATTTAACATGTGTAGTCAATAGCCTTCCCAGGGTCACCATCTTGCTAAAGTCAACTCTACTTGAGTCTGGTGTTTCTAATCTTATTTTCTTGGTATTTTCTGCCTGGTTCTATCTTTCTACTTCCCTGATTGGCTTTTATCTTCTTGACTCTTCTCCTACCGGTGGTAAACAAATCCCTGCTGAGTGGTAAACAAACCTCAGGGCCAGGCAGGACCTCTGGGAGTTGCAGCTGCCACAGTTATAAAAAGGAGCCTAAACTCTTAAAGAGATGAAGAACCTTTAAAGGAAGTAGAGAGCAAAGCCTTGTAGTTTTTCTACAGTTTTACCATTTGTACTAAAGGTGGCTGAAAAGAAGTCAATAAGAGAGAAAGATAGCTACAGGCAATGGAACATGGAGAAGAGCTATTCAAAGCAATGATCTTCAAAAATATTTTCTTTGAAAGAAATAACAAAGCCCTAAGTCAAATATTATTTTACTGGCAACCACTACATTTTCTGCTATTGTAATAATACTTTCTCACATTTCCATGGTGCCTTGAAGTTTACAAAGCTCTTTCCCATATATTACCTCATTTGCTGAACCCAGTATGCTCCAAACTGCCTTTGCAGCCTTCTCTCCAACTCTTCCTCTACCCAGCTCAGGGTCCTTGCCAGACCCTGCGTACTCCTGTCTTTGAAATGTTTGCTGTGATCCACATCTTTATACAGTTCAAATTTCCTCCTTAAGTTGGCATACCCAAATCTTATTTGGCATCTAAGACCAGACTCAAAATATCACCTCCCCTGAAAAGCCTTCCTTGGTGACCCATCTGGAGGAATCTTACCTTCCTCTGTACGTTATGACAATGTCCATGCTTGTCAGTCAATAATAACCATGTTCTGTGTCTCATTAGATCCATTCTATTACTGTGGTTTTGAAATCTCCTACTATTTAATTTTTCCCCACTAGGTCTTGCCTCCTTAACTAAACTATAATTCTCATGAAGTCAGGTATGAGAACCTGAGCAGTTAATTTTGAACAAAGTGGGCCTGATAGGTTATGTTTGGTTGACTGTATTAGTCAGAATTTCTCTCCTAGTGCAGAGGAGTAAAATGGAGTGGATTCGCGGACAATTGGTATCTACAAGGAATAGGGATCAAAATAGAGAGTTTGTGCATTCCTCTGTCACATCTGGTACTTTACTTAATTATAAGTTTCTTAAAGGTAGAGACCTTGTCATATTAATAGAATGTATTTCAATAAATTAAAGCAGAAATAAGAGAATTTAGAAGGAAGGAGGTCAACCAGTAATTAATAAACCAGAGTAAATAGTGAGTATGCCAATAGTAAGTACTGGGAAGATAGCCCTAAGTGAGGGTGAGAAATTTTGGAAACAAAAAATGTAATCCTGTGGCAGGACAACTAATAAATGCTTACATCAAATCTCCAAACAGATGGCTTCTGACCTAAGTGGGAAGAACTCAGAAATCTAAGATTACATTGAATGACAGACGGTTAGGGTAGGAGGGATTGTAGGACTTCCATCCAGGATTGCTTATGATAATCATTTAAGTCATGGAACAGAATGGGCCAGGAAGCAGATTCTGCATCTTCTATTAATTGGAATTCACAGCAGAGTGAATTGCATACAGCAAGGGCTCAATAAATATTTACTCAACTGAGCTATTGAGACGCACATGTTATTTCTGGGTGTGTGTGTGTGTGTGTGTGTGTGTGTGTATGTTGCTTCTTGATTTTCTATTTATTCTAAGATTGACAGGTCAACCTGATCCAGGCAGGAAAAGCTTTTGTCTGTGTGAGGAGAGTTGAATTTGGGAAGCAGACACTACTCACCACATCCTACCCTCCCTGTATCACAATTCTTGAAAGTCTGTCATTTGCGGTTCTTCTTTCTCTAACTCACATGTCAGAAGGAATTCACCACAGAATTCAACACTTCTGTTGTCTCTTTAATGACTGCTGGAGCCCCCGTCACACTCTGATACTTGTGAAAATGTTGAGGCAAATATACTTGCATAAATTAAGTGGCAGTTTCATGTCAGCAGACCCGTGGAGGATTTTGACCCTAGCAACCAATGTACTAAAAGCAACGAGTACATTTGCAAATTACCCCCCAACAATTAGCAGGTAGAACAAAAGAATATATATTTTTATCTCTCAAAGTTTCTACGGTACCGGAATCTGAGTGTGCCTTGGCTGAGTGTTCCTGGGTCCAGGTCTTTCAGGAGGTTAGTCATGATGTTGGCCAAGGCAGCAGTTATCAGAGGGTTTGACTGGAGCTGGAGGATCCACTTCTAAGATGCCTCACTCCCATGGCAGGTGCATTGGTGCTGGTTGTTGTAAGAGGCTAGTTGTTGTACTCAGTTCATTGTCACACCAAACTTCCCACTGAGATACTAAGTGTCCTCATGACATGGTAGGCGATCCAAGAGAAGAAGGCAAAAGTGGTTGGGGCCCCTGGGTGGCGCAGTTGGTTAAGCGTCCGACTTCAGCCAGGTCACGATCTCGCGGTCCGTGAGTTCGAGCCCCGCGTCAGGCTCTGGGCTGATGGCTCAGAGCCTGGAGCCTATTTCTGATTATGTGTGTCTCCCTCTCTCTCTGCCCCTCCCCCGTTCATGCTCTGTCTCTCTCTGTCCCAAAAATAAATAAATGTTGAAAAAAAAATTCAAAAAAAAAAAAAAGAAGGCAAAAGTGGCAATGTCCTATATGTTCTGGCTTCAGAAGACACACACTGACACTTCTGCTGCATACTATCGATCACAAAGGCCAGACCTAATGCAATGGTGAGGGCTACACAGACATCAATACCAGGAAGGGAAGACCACTGGGGTCCATCTTGGAGGCTGGTTACTACACGTGTGATCTACATGGACAACCCAAACAACATCACCTTGTGACCTGATATAATTTTCGGAAACACTGAGAAAAAAAAAATAGCATCAGATATATCTCTAAATAACCAATATAGTGCCATTATTATCTAAGATTCAGGAGTAAAGAATTTAAAACTTCTTAAAAAATTATTTGAGGAGCTGGACAAGGAGGTTTTCACCATAAAGTGTGGCGGGAAACTGCCAGCCTCATTTATTTCACCATGAGAGCACCAAGAACTTTAGAGACCATTACAAACATGGTTAAAACCAACACCAGTCCATCACAAAGCAGAGCAAACAGTATTCTCTGCTTTATGCATCCTCGTTGGAAGAAATGCAAAGCTCCCTCCTTTCCAAAAATGGAAATTTGAGATTCTTTAAGATAAATCCATATCCGTTAACAGAAAAAGATAATTAATTGAAATTGATTAAACTTTCAACAAAATTCTCCTCCATTATAAGGAACATTAGAGCGGAGATAGATTGAACCCACAGTAAATCGGAATCCCAAGGGTTAAAAATATTTAGCATTCAATTGCTGGTTCACTTCTTGCCCTCTGATAACCAGGAACAAAATTGCTTTTCTGTTGCATAAAGTATCTTTCAAATTCAATTGCTTATCTCCTCATTCATTCAAGAAAGAGAGACCTCAGATTTACAGGAACCAGAGCCCATAATACAAATATAGTATATTAAACATACAGCAGACATCTTCTGAAAAATAACCAAAACACAGTCTATTGATTTTAACCTTCTATATCAAGGTATTCTCCAGTGGTCTCAACTGGATGCTGGCTATGAGAAATTCCAATTATTTGAATTTCTATATATAGGATAAGCATTTAGTTATCAACACACACCATAAAACATATTTTCATCTGTTATTAAAGCACTATTACTATGTGGAATTGAATGCATTTCTACTGTGAACTCAACTGCCAGTGAAGCGGGCGAGGCAGCATTTTTTGTAGGAGATTCTCTCTGCAGACCTGTTTTATGAGCACTGTCCTGTAGCAACCTTTGGATAAACAAAATAAAACCTCGTGGAGAGATTTTTGATATTCCTTCTTCTTTCCTCAGTCCCTTTTCACCTCCTCTTATATGCGATTATTCATTGCCTTGGTTTTAATGAACTGATTCGTTGTCGAAAATTGTCTTTTACAGTAATCACTGTGCCCAATGTCTGCAAGCTTGTACAAACCCTTCTCGTGCAGGACGATCCCTTACAGAATCCTGAGCTTACTTAATTTCAGCAAAATACCAAACACTGGGGCTGAGATGTACATGACTTCTTATCGCACTGATTCCAATTTTGATTAAAACAAGTTTGCAGACTAGGAAATGGAGCCAAATTAAATGTATTTCTAGAATGGCATGGTAGTTGGTGATATCAGTGTTTGCTGGGATCTCCTAAAGAGCATCACTGCTCTTCATGGTCCAGAGACTAGCAGAATTGGAGTCGAATGGAGAGGAGAGATGAGGGAGAGAGCCAGAGGAGAGAGGAAAGCTGGTTTCAGCAGGAAGGTTAAAAAAAATCTAATTCAGTATCCTCTTTATGCAAGAACCGAGCAGCTGGTTTCTGAGAAAGCATGGTGGGTTTCCCATGTGCTTCCATAGATGATTTACCCGTTACCGAGTGGCTGCGGAAGACCAAAGCAAAAACACTCTGGGCTTTATTAGGTTTTACTTTTGTTTCACTGTTAAAACTTTATAACTCTTGTGTTATAAAAGTCATCCACAATCCCAGAATAACCATTAATAATCTGGTGCATGTTTGTTCAGGATTTTCCGTTCACATGTTATGTGTCTGGGTGAAATCATGCTATCTATTCAGTTCCACGTTCTATATTGTTCACCGATAATTCACTATCACCTCCTCATTATATAACAGTTAGAGGTCCCCCCACCCCCACCCGCTATCTGAAAGTAGAGCATTCCTGTGAAAACTTTTGTAAGCTGAAATGGTGTAAAGCAAAAAAAAAGCAATTACCATTCATTTATACGGAAACATTTTTGAGAGTTCCCAGACCCCAAAAATAACCTCTCTTAGGCTTTTCTGATGCCTTAGGACACATCTTGCTAACAGAGGCAGAAAATAAATCGAGAGAAAGCACAGATGCTCACAGACACAGTTCCAAGCTCTGGCAGCTTGATGCGGAGATGCTGGGCGTAGTTCCCTGGGAGGGAGCTGGGCCGGGCCACTGCACTGCTGGGGTGCTCACTGCCTCTGTAAGAGTTCACTGCAGAATGACTCGGGAATGCTCCTTTGCCTTTTGGCTGCTGCTGCTGCTTCTTCTTCTTCCTTTTTTTTTGTAAAAGTAAAAATCCTCTTTTGGCTATCTTTTGGTTAGAGAAAAGTACTAATGTGGATCTTTGGTAAAAGTGAAGCATTGTAACGTGAACTTTCAAAAAGCAGGGAATACCTGTATTTAATATTTCCAGCTCTGAAATAATTCATCATACAAATATGCCATAATTTTTTGACCATTTTGGTTTCATTAAATATTTTATCTTTAAATATGACATCAAACACCTCAATAAACAACTTTATGTTTGCATTCTGGTCCATATTCCTCTAATTGTATTCCCAGAAAGGATTTCTAGATTAGGAATTTGTGACAGCAATTTATTTATGTAAAAACACTCTCCAAAAGATCATTCCTTCAACAAACAATGTACAGGAAGAGAATATGAAACCTAATCAAGCTCAAAAAAGCCTGTATCCAAAGTGTTGGTAAAATCCTCAGTGTACTTGCTTTTATCTTTTTATCCCCTCTTTAATTCAAGTATATTCTACATACAGGGAAATGCTCTGGTTTTAAGTGTTATAGTTTGATGAGTCTTGACAAGTGAATATACCTGTAAACCATGCTCCTATCAATATATAGAATATTTATATCACCCTAGAAAGTTCCTAATGGCCCCTTTCTCAGTCAGCCTCCATGCTCAGAAGTTACTAATGTGGTCTCTCCAACTATAGGTCAGTTTTGCGTATACTAGATGTTCATACACAATGTCTCCTCTTGTGTCTTGCTTCTTTCCTTCAGCTTCATGTTTTCGAGACTCGTTCATGTGGCAGCATATCAGTATTTAACTCCTTTTGACTGTTGAGTAGCACTGCATGAATATACTAAAATTGGTCTACCCATTCTATTTATTGGTAGAAACTTGGGTTGTTTCTAGTTTTTGACTTTTGTAAATAAAGCTGCTGTGAAATTCCAGTTGAGTCTTTTCAGACATGCTATTTCATTTTTCTTGGGTAAATTCTTAGGAATATAATTTCTGAGTCATAGGGCAAGTTATGGTTAACTTCATAAGAAACCGCCAAGCTACATTCCCAGTGGCTGTACCACTTAACACTCCCTCTAGCAACGTCTGCGAGTTTCAGATGCTCTAGCTCCTCACCAGCATCTAGTGTTCAGAGTCTTTTTCACTTTAGCTGCTTGAGTGGGTATGAAGTGGTAACTAATCCCAACTATGTTTGCCTTGTGACTAAGAAGGTCAAGCAGTTTTTTAGATACTTATTGACCATGTTTCCTTGTAAATTATCTGAGCCGTCAAATCTTTTCCCAATTGTTTTATTATTGAGTGGAAGGAATTTTTTTGTGTATCTGTATTTGAGGACTTTATTTTATGATACTTTTTCATTAGACTAAGTATTTAGTATATAGTACACATCTTGATGTGTACTATACAATATTTGACTATAGTCTATGGCTTGTCTAATAATTTTCTTACTGGTGTCTTTTTATCAGCAGAAGTTTTTCATTTTAATGAAATACAATTTGCCATTTTTTTTAATTTTTTTTTTCAACGTTTATTTTATTTTTGGGACAGAGAGAGACAGAGCATGAACGGGGGAGGGGCAGAGAGAGAGGGAGACACAGAATCGGAAACAGGCTCCAGGCTCCGAGCCATCAGCCCAGAGCCCGACGCGGGGCTCGAACCCACGGACCGCGAGATCGTGACCTGGCTGAAGTCAGACGCTCAACTGACTGCGCCACCCAGGCGCCCCCAATTTGCCATTTTTAAAAATTATTATTTCTGGGGTGCCTGGGTGGCTCCGTCGGTTGAGCATCAGACTCTCAACTCCGGCTCAGGCTATAATCCCAGGGTCATGAGATCAAGCCCTGCATCAGGCTCCACTCCACACTGAGCATGGAGTCTGCTTAGGATTCTCTTTCTCCTTCTGCCCCTCTCCCCACTCGTGCACTCTCTCTCTCTCAAAAGAAAGACAAAACAAAACTTACAATTGCTGTTTATCCTGTTTACAAAATCTTTGCCTACCCTGTTATTCTTCAGTATTATCTTCTAGAAGCTTTGTAGTTTTAGATTTTACACTGAAGTCTAAGATTCATGTTGGATTAATTTTGTGAGTGTTATGAAATAGGGCAAAAGTGTTAAGTTATCCACCTGGGATCCAGGTGTTCCAGAAGTTGCTGTTTTAACAAATTTTTTTATGGGTTGCTTTGGCACCTTTATTGAAAATCTATTGACTTATAAATGTAGGTTTATTTCTGGCATCTGTGTTCTGTTCCATTCATTAAATCAGGAACAGTTCAAAGCAACAGTTGACTCCATAGTCTGCAATGACCACTTCCCCGAGACCCCTCAAATCCCCCAGATACTGCACGAGCCAAGCCAAGGCATTCTCTTCCACTGGTGTCACATCACAGTTCATTCCTCTTACAACTGCACCACAACAGCAAGCCAAGGGCAATCAGTACCCCACTTCCTATCTGTGGTGGAGTCCTCACTGTCAGCTGGCCAGTGGATGCTCCAGCTACAAAATCCCATTTTAAAGTCTACTTCCGAGGACCATTCCTGGCACCAAGTGGATATTGAAACAGAGATTGGCAAGCAGGAGGTTTATTGGAAAGTGCTCTTGGGGATAATAGCTGTGGGAAAGAAAGAGAATCAGGAATGAACAGAATGAGAAGTTGAAAACGCTATTCTCTGTATTTAGGAGTCTCTGTGGTTTTCCTCTCTTGTTGCTGGAGGGGAGGCAGGTGGGGGGATGGGCTACAACGGGTGATGGACATTGAGGAGGGCACTTGTTGGGATGAGCACTGGGTGTTGTATGTAAGTGATGAATCACTGGGTTCTACTCCTGAAACCAATACTACACTGTATGTTAACTAACTTGAATTTAAATAAATACATTAAAGAACAAAAACAAAAGACCCATTTGATAAGGGACTACTACTCAAAGAACTCTAACACTCAACAATAAGAAAACAAACTACTTGTTTTTTTAAAAAACTGGCAAAAGATCTTAACAGACCTTCCCAAAGAAGATAAGTAGATGGCCAAAAAAAATAAAAAATAAAAAAGGCTTATGAAACCATTCTGTACAGTCATCACATAAATGCAAATTAAAGCAAGATACCACAACACACCTATTGGAATGGCCAAAATCCAAAACACTGACACCACCAAATGCTGGCAACAGTGTGGGGCAACGGGAACTCTAATTCATTGCTGGTGGGAGTGAAAAATGGTGCAGCCACTTTGGAAGACAGATTGACAGTTTCTTCTGACACTATCCTTACCATACAATCCAGCAATTACACCCTTTGGTATTTACCCAAATTAATTAAAAACTTACGTCCACACAAAAATTTGTCTGCAGATGTTTATAGCAGCTTTATTCATAATAGTTCCAAACTGGAAGCAACCACGATAGTCCTCAGTAGGTGAATGGATAAACCAACCGTGGGGCATCCAAACAATGGAATACTGTTTAGCATTAAAAAGAAGTGAGCTATGGAGCCATGGAAAGACATGGAGGAAACTTAAATGCATATTACTAAGTGAAAGAAGCCAATCTGAAAAAGGCTACATATTGTATTGTTCCAGCTATATGGTATTCATGGAAAGACAAAACTATGGAAACAGTAAAAAGATCAGTGGCTGCCAGGGCTTGAGGCGAGGGAGGATAAAAAGGCAGAACACAGAGGATATTCTAAACTACTTTGTATGATACTGCAATGGTAGATGCATGTCATTATACATTTGTCTAAACCCATAGAATATATAACACCAAGCATGATCCCTAATGTAAACTGTGGACTTCGGGCAACAATGATGTGTTAGCGTAGGTTCAACAAATGTACCACTCTAGTGCAGGTTGTTGATAGCGGGGAAGGTTGTGCATATGTTAGGGCAGGGGTTATAAGGGAACTGTGTGCTTGCCATTCAGTTTTGCTGTGAATCTAAAACTGTTCTAAAAAATAAAGTTTAATAATAAAAAGGAAAAAAAAAAAAAAGAACTGCTACCGTGGGGTGCCTGGGTAGCTCAGTCAGTTAAGCATCTGACTTTGGCTCAGGTCATGATCTCAGTGTTCATGAGTTTGAGCCCCGCAACAGGCTGTCTGCTGTCAGCACAGAACCCACTTCCAATCCTCCGTCCCTCTCTCTCTCTTCCCCTCCCCCCCCTCAAAAATAAACATTTTTAAAAAAAGAGGAAGAAATACAATTGTTACAGGTCCTAACCACCTCAGCTCTACAGGTGGCTAGGAAGAAAGGAATCCCCTTCAGAAGTGTATCAAATTGAGACAAGGGAGGGCTAAGCTTTGAACCCCTATATCAGCAGTTATTTGATATGGACTGCCCCTAGGAATGACACATAACCTTGAGTAAAGCATCTTCCTTCCACTGAGGTAACAAGCCTATTCAAATAAAAGCACTGGTTTCCATTAGCTACAGAGTTACAGAAAACATATTTAAGATTGATTACTAATTTATCAGCATAAGTGTGGATGTCTGCCATGGTCCTTCTGGCTCACAAACAGGATAAATAAAAAGAGGAAAGATGGGTTAATTCACTAGATGAATATGTTACCCATAAAAGCGTGTTCTGAGAAGAGACTTGAGTTCAGGCAGTTCTGGGGGGATGTGATCCAAGAAAGTACAAGTGAGGGAGGAGGGCAGTGAGACAGAAAAGGGAGAAAACCCAGTAAATGGTATGCCAGGGTTACCATTTTTGGAAACTGGGGCTCAATTCTGCTGGAATCTAATAAAATATTACTCAAAATGTCTTATAGAGGGACAGGAAAACTAGAGAACTAATCAACCATTTTTCATGGCTTAAAGACTGCCCCATAGACACTTCTTGGCTACCCTGCTAAACAAGCTTCCATGGCACTAGAGAAAGCTCTTAGGCTGAGAAGTAAAGATATACAAGTGTCTGAGATAGAAAAGCTTTCAGTGTGTATGCAACTCAGACATGGGCCTAAGGAATGTCAGCTGGGTGTCAAGAGTACCTGCTTCAGCCTCTGTTACGTTCTTAATATGCTCTGGAGGTAGCAGACACGGCAGAAGTACTAAGGTATTCTGTAGAAAGAAGAGCCCTACTACCCATCAATGGGCTCCTGTTGCCCCTTATCCAAGCAAGGACTTGGGCAGTTGGGAGAGAGGTATAACTAATGCTGATGAGTTCAGGTCTCTCATAGTGTTTCCTTGTCCTCTTCCTCTATTGGAAGGTATTACTCAGTTATATCAAGGTGATATAAGCATACTAACATATATTTGTTGATGTAATTACTTGGGGGAGAGCATAGTTCACTAAATAATGTATAATAATGGATGGTATTTCTAAAGTGTGACAATGTTCTAAACATAATGTATGTATCATCTCAATGAATCTTCAAACATGAAGGAATTAAGTATGGTATAAATATTACCCCACGTTATAGACCAGAAATTTGAGACACAGAGAAATTGTATTAGTCAGCTATTACTATGATAATGCTGCATGACAACCCAAGAATGTCACTGACTTGCAAAAACAAATATTTAGTTTTCTTACTAATAAGTTTATGGGTTAACGAGGATGGCTTTGTGGCCTAAACTGAGAATAGCGGGAGAGGCCCCAGGCTACAAGCTGCAGTTTGGTTTTAAATCTGCTCGAGACTTCTCTCTTCTGGGACCAACAGCCACTCAGAGCATGCTCTTCCCGTGTCTGATGGCAGGAGTACAAGAGACCAAACCAAATCAGCAAGTACGTTTATGATACTCTATATCGGCAACGTTTGATCAAAGCTTCTTCTTGATAACCTATCTGAACAAAGTAAATGATACAGCCAAAACTGACATCATTTTGTGGAAAAACATAGACCCCATGGAAGAAGTGGAAGAAAGTGAAGTCCTACAGAGCATCAATGCAGTCTACCACATTACCAAATAGCTTGCTCTGGTCACTAATAAATTGTAGAACTAGAACCAAAACCCAGTGTTTTTTTTGACTCCTGCTCTGAATCTTTACAATATTCTGACTCCTCAGGAAGAACCATAGGGAGTTAGTGGAAATTTGGTGGAACTGAAAAGCTAACCTTTTAGAAATACATTTTCAAAATTCATGTATATTTGAAGAGTGACTGGTGGGCAAATAGGAGAATGGGAACAATAGAATTCTAGTCTTAGTACTGGGGACGGAATGGTTTGCCAAAGAAACTATAAATTGCTAGGAAATTAAAAACAAATGATCAAAAATGTCCAATAAAAGTGAGTCTAGAGCGAGTTTCAAATCTTGATATCACTACCATTTAAACTGTTGCAGTCTGGTTTCTGGACTATTCCAAGCCTCAACTTCCTCCACTGAATAATGAGGGACAGTACTTAGTGCATTTGAACATTATGCTTAAAATAAACCCTTCAAGCTGATTTGAGAGAACTTATGAAAGAGGCCTACTCCCAATCCGGCTCCATAGTATGTAGGTAGCCAGAAATGCGAAATTGGGGTGAGCACGATGTAATCCAAATCAATAATAATTTAAAACTCAGTTTGGATACCCATGATATATATAAAGATTTCATACAACTCAATAGCAAAAAACCAAAACATGAAAAAGCCAAAAAAATTAATCCAATTTAAAAATTAAAAAAGGGCCTGAATAGACATTTTTCCAAAGAAGATATTCACATGGCCAACGGGTATATGAAAAGCTGCACATCACTAATCAATAGGAAAATGCAAATCAAAACTACAATGAGATTATCACCTCAGGGCTGTTAGAATGTCTATCATCAAAAAGACAAGAGATAAGGGTCCCTGGTGACCCAGTCGGTTGAGCTCAGGTCATGCTCTCACCATGAGCCCACTTCAGCTCAGGTCATGCTCTCGCAGTTTGTGGATTCGAGCCCATGTCAGGCTCTCTGCTGTCAGCACAGAGCCTGTTTCGGACCCTCTGTCTCCCTCTCTCTCTGTCCCTCCCCCACTTGTTCTCTCTCTCTCTCTCTTTCAAAAATAAACATTTAAAAAATGACAAGAGATAAATACTGGTAAAAATGTGTGGAAAACGGAACCCTTGTACGCTGTTGGTAGAAGTATAAATTGGTACAACCATCCTAGAAACCAGTATGGAAGTCCCTCAAAAAATTAAAAATAGAACTACTATATGATCCAACAATTCCATTGCTGAGTATATATTTGAAAGAAACAAAGTTACTCTGTCAAAGAGATATCTGTACCCTCATGTTCACTGAAGCACTATTTACAATAGCCAAGACATAGAAACAACCTAAGTGTTCAATAATCCCATTTACATGGAATACTGTTTAGCCATGAAAAAAAGGATATCCTGACATTTGCAACAACGTGGATGTATCTTGAGGGCATTATGCTAAGTAAAATAAGTCAGACGGAAAAAGACAAATACTGTATGATCTCACTTATATGTGCAATCAAAAACAAACAAACAAACTCATAGAAAAAAAAAAGATCAGATTTGTGATTTCAAGAAGCAGGAGGTGAGAGGTGGGGGAATTGACTGAAGGTGGTTAAAATACAAACTTCTAGTTATAAGATAAGTAAGGATTGGGGATGTGCTGTACAACGTGATGACTATAGTTAACAATGTTGTATGGTATATTTGAAAGTGGCCAAGAAAGTAAAATGCAAATGTTCTGATCACAAGGGGAAAAAATTCACAACTCTGTGAGGTGATGGATGTTAACTAAACTTACTGTGGCAATTATTGCATAATATAGATGTCTTTTTTCATTATGCTGCACACCTTAAACTTATACAGTGTTGCTTGTCAATTATATCTCAATAAAACCAGAAAAAAATCAGTTTTGGGGATACACTGAATAAAATAAAGCTTCCACAAGCTTGTTGACCATAATGAATTTTCTTTAATTCTATCCTAATTTATAAGAATTTGTTAGACTTTTGTACAAATGCTCAAATTTCTTCTTGATGTTGGGTGTTTAACTTGACAGAAAGTTAGCTGAGTCAAAAATTTCCAACACACTCTTTCAGGGAAGTCTATAGTTTACACAAAGTATTATTTGGCTTTTGTGAGCTATTCTACCAAAGGGCAATGAAATACCATTCCAAGAATATCTCAAATATCAAAGAAGGGAAAGGCCCAGTTGACTTTTCTCCTCTCAAGCTGATTAAGAAAAGAACTATTTAGATTGTTCCACATACTCTGCAGGGTCCAGTTGAAGGGAGACATATTTCTCCCATTTCTATATAGGGCCTAATATCTCACAGGCAGTATGCTGTCTCGACTGTGGGGTCCTTGAGGCCTTGGAACATGTATTCTTGTCATGTATATTTCTTATAGCACCTCGTCATGCTTTGCATATAGAAAGTTTCAAATAAAGTTTTGTTGAGTGAGTGAATGAACAATTAATAAATGAATCTCAATACTTGTTTTTCTCTTTGTATCTACATCAGTCCCCCTATAAAAACACAGACTGGGGGCGCCTGGGTGGCGCAGTCGGTTAAGCGTCCGACTTCAGCCAGGTCACGATCTCGCGGTCCGTGAGTTCGAGCCCCGCGTCGGGCTCTGGGCTGACGGCTCAGAGCCTGGAGCCTGTTTCCGATTCTGTGTCTCCCTCTCTCTTTGCCCCTCCCCCGTTCATGCTCTGTCTCTCTCTGTCCCAAAAATAAATAAACGTTGAAAAAAAAAATTAAAAAAAAAAAAAAAAAACACAGACTGGATGTAGCCTACCAGGAGATTTGGAGCAAGAAGATGCGGCTCATGCTTCTTAAGCATAGGAATCAGATATGCATAAGGTCAAGGAGGAAAAAAATAAAGGTTGGATACCCATGGAACACAATCAGTCAACTGCATATGCAACAGTAGCCATTCCCACAAGCAAAGCCAAGGATGGCTTAGACCCAAAGATGGAGACCCAGGCAATTCAAGACGACCCAAGATAAACTATCCAGCAGATCTGCCAGCACATCTAATACTGCGTTCCACAATTTAAAAGGAATGTGGATGATTTTTATGTTAAAAATATGTGACATAAAACTTAGGTTATTTGAAGAAGGGATAAAATAGGCTAGTTAACATTGTTTGAGGATGTGAGCAGGGGAGGGGCACAGAGAGGGAGAGAGAGAGAGAGAGGGAGAGAGAGAGAGAAGCCCGAGCAGGCTTCATGCTGTCAGCCCATGACCTGAGCCGAAATCAAGACCTGGCTGCTCAACGGACTGAATCACACAGGTGCTCTGAGATCGGTCGGCTTTTGACTTCTCAAGCCAAACCAGAACTCAGCATTTATTCTTTACTTACCTCAGAGCAAAACAAAGTTTTTAAGGGCAAAGCATCCTAAAATGTGCTATTATTATGACAAGCTGCCACTTATTTCCTATCTGTGAATGTTAGGCTCTCTCTCTCATATACATACTTATATATTTATCTCCATTGTGTAGATGAGGAAACTCACGATCGATACCTTGCCAATGGTTACTCAAGTAGCAAGTAACAGAGCAGAGTTCAGTCCAAGGTCTAGCTGACTCCAAAGTCCATGTTCTTTGTAGTTGCCCACATGATCAGCAGGTCAAAACACACCTCGATCCATCAGAAGCTTTTCTATATCCTTACCTGGAAAAAAACCTGGCTTGTGTTAGATTATCTGACATCTCTCACTGTGTTTTACCCTAACTCACTCAGATGGGTATGAGTTGTCTTTCACTTTGCTTCCATTTCCTTCCTCTCTCCTTCCTCAGCAGCTCTTTGAACTCCAGTCACTTACTCAAAGTATTTATACCTCTCTTAAATATTCAAACTTTCTTGCTATTAGCAGCCACCTTCTGCTCAGCCTCTTCAGTTCCACCCCCTCCAGCATGTATCTACAGCCAGCCTGCATTAGGCCTGGCATCAAAACACTCACTGCTGCCTCCCACAGTGTTGACCTGCCATTTCATCGGCCAGGATTAGAGTCAAACACAGAGCCAAGCCCATGGCGCTTTCCCTGTGAAAAAGTACCATGACTCGGGCATTTAAAATGTCCACTGTTTCTTCTTTTGTGTTGTCTCTAGGCGAGAGGGTGCTTCCTGAAATAACCCCATAACTTAAATAACCAGCTCCAACTACAATTTGGCTTTTCCACCACTTGGCAAGTCTACTACCACCTGTCACTGAAATTCTGGTTTGTATTCTGAAGCGGGTATTCCGAACCTTCTTCTCTAACAACGAACAGCTAAACTAACAAGTCTCTCTTCCCAGCCCCCGGATTTTCCCACTTCTCCCTTCCTCAACATTGCCTACTGATTCAAGTTGATTTGTACTTGTGTTTAATACGTCAGAGGAGAGACTCCTCCCCGCCCCTTTTCATCTCCACATATACCTGTTCTACATCAACTATTCTCTGCAAAAGGGCTGGGCTTTGGAACAAATGGAACTGAATTCAAATCTCAGCTTTACAATTTTATTTGTAACTATACACCCTCAGGCAAATCTCTTAGATTTTTCCCAGGTCTGATCTCCACAACTTTAAAATGGAAAGAACAAAGCCTATTGTGGACAGTTTACGAGATTCCAACACAATGTGGGCACATTTTGGGGGTTTTGCCTGGTCCTTTTTCCATCTCCAGTAATAAAACCACACTCTCCTTTTGGCTTGAATGAAGCTGATTGTCTCCATGGGATGCGATAAAAGGCCCTGTCCTGGCCAATTAGAGAAGCAACACCTTTAAGCACAGGAGTTGGCTCATGGATATAACCCAAGTGGGGCAATCAGAGTCTACCTAGTGACTCATCTGATGATGACTGCGACAGAAACGTCTTATAATTTCTGGGATTGCTAACTACAAGGAGCATGCAAATCTAGAGCTGTTAGTGGCTATTTTTGCAAAAAAAAAAAAAGGGAGAGCCAGCCTAAGAATGGAGTTAAAACAGAGGAAAGCAGAGCTGAGAGATTTAAATAGGGAGAATTCTCGCACTGCTTAAGCATCCAATTCCTGGACTTCCTAGTATTATGAGAATACATGGTCGGCTTTTCTTCTGTTAGTTTGAATGGGTTTCTGTCAAATGCAACCAAAACCTCTGATTAAGAAACATCTGCAGTATCCAGCACGGTGCTTTACACACACAGTATTATATGTGCATGATATGCTGCTTTAATTCCTCTGCTGCTTTCTTTGAAGAACATCTCCCTCTTTACCCATAATGCCCTCAAGGATATTATTCCCACACTTATCACTTTCCTCTCCAACATCTTGAGTTTCTCTGCATATTTTGTTACTGCTTTCAGTGTGCCCGATAGCAAAGATTCATTATTTACATTTTTAAACACTTGTTGGTTTACAAAGCCCTTTCATATGCAATTAATCCTATGGGATCAGTCACCATAACTAGACTCTTCTTTTTTCAAATATCCCTCCCCCTTTTCTTTCCTATAGCTCTTACCTAGGTTCATCTCACCTGGATAATTGCACTCATTAAAATATATTCCATCTATGAATCTTGTCACTAAATTAAGCTTCCTAAAATGCCACTCTTGGCATGCCTCTTTTCTAGTGAAGAGTCAAAAATATCCCAGATAACTTTTCAAAAAAAAAAAAACCCATCTTTTTTCCCAATTAATCCAATATTGTACCTCAATTGGCACCACTTCACTTATCCAAACTTATCATAGAACCAGATGGTTCTACCACTTACCAAGATCTATCTCTTACCAGCTATGTGACTTTGGTCAACTTATGTCTCTGCTCTGAGACTCTGATGCCCCTACTGCAACCATGTCAATTTCTTTACCATCCCTTACTCATCCTACACTCATTTCCTCCTGCTATATTTTTTATTTCAGTTTTTTAATTTTTTTTTTTTTTTTTTTTTTTTTTGAAAAAGAGAGACTGAGCACGAGCTGGGAGAGGGACAGAGAGAGCGAGACACAGAATCCAGGCAGACTCCAGGCTCTGAGCTGTCAGCACAGAAGCTGATGTAGGGCTCAAACTCCTGGCCCATGAAATCATGACCTGAGCCAAAGTCAGATACTTAACTGACTGAGCCACCCCGGTGCCCCTTCCTGCTATATTTTTTAAAAAGCATTTTTAAGGCCTAATTTACGTAATATAAAATTCACCTACTCTAGGTTTGTGATTCACTGATTTCTAGTAAGTCTACCAAGTCATACAGCCATCACCATAACCTAGTCTTAGGCTACTTCTGTCACCCCAAGAAGATACATTGTGCTCATTTATAGTTAATCCCATTCTCATCTGCAGCCCCATCTTCTGTCTCTATAGATTTGCCTTCTCCAGACATTTGATATAAGTGGAGTTATAAACTACTTGGAATTTTGTGTTTGGCTTCTTTCACTTAACATAGTATACCAGGTTCATTCCTGCCTTCATCCTTTGTAGGTTCCGTATCACACCTTTCCCCTTCCTCTCTACCCACCCACATCCTTCATTGTTGCTGCTGCTGCTGCTGCTTTGAGGTACAATTAGAGAAACAGCACTTTTATAACATTATCTTAGACTCACGTCAATTCACAATTTCTATTGTATTCTGAATCTCCAAGGGGCCTCTAGGCTTCAGTTGTTCCTTAGTTGCTTCACACAGTTATCTTATTTTTCTTGCCGAGAAAAAAGAAAACTCTTTATGGAAAGTGTTAGACACACTTGGGAAATAAATAAATGTTCCTTGAAAAAAGTAATGAATTGGGTATGACTACTTAGACTTTTCTTTACCAAGAACACTTTCCAAGCACCATACTCAGGTAGGGCTCACTTTAAGAGATAATTTTTGAGGGGGGGGGTGCACCTGGGTGTCTCAGTCGGTTAAGCATCAGACCTCGGCTCAGGCTCAGGTCATGGGATCGTGGGTTCGAGCCCCACATCAGGCCCTGTGCTGACAACTCAGAGACTGGAGCTTGCTGTAGATTCTGTCTCTCTCTCTCTCTCTCTCTCTCCCCTTCCCCCACTCACACTCTGTGTCTCTCTCAAAAATAAATAAACATTAAAAAAATTTATAGAGAGATAATTAAAAAAATTTTTTTCTATGTCTATTTTGGAGAGAGAGAGACAGAGCATGAGCGGGGGGAGGAGCAGAGAGAGAGGGAGACACAGAATCCGAAGCAGGCTCCAGGCTCTCAGCTGTCAGCACAGAGCCCGACACGGCTCTGAACCCAGGATGCTCAGATCATGACCTGAGCCGAAGTCAGACACTCAACCAACTGAGCCAACCAGGCGCCCTAAGAGATAATTTGATTCAACTACAGAAGGGAAAGATCTAGTTGCATGACCTGCTAATTTCTATGCTGCTTATGCCAAAATCGCTTGCTAATGGACTGGACACAGACCACGGCTGTTCAAAACCTTATTCTTCTATCATCAATTTCCCCCATAAACTCTCAAATCTGGGGAACTGTCAATTCCTTGATCAGTCTCTGCTGGCACCTTAGTACATAGCTACTATCTTGCATATGGTGGGTGCTGAACAAACATGTGTATAACGAATGAATACGTGAATGCATACATAAGTGACGTATTCAATTAAGCACGCAGGACCTGGCCTCAGCGATCTCAGGAGACCTAAATAGTCAGAAGCTAGTAGTAGCTTCGGTTAAGAATTCCACTTTGGACATTGCAAATGCTAAATAAAGATCCATACTTACTGCATGTCAGTTTGTCAGAAACTAAATAAAAATAAAAGAATTTAGCTATGGAGACATCACAGGAAGCAGTACAGACCCCAAATACAAAGCAAGTGAAAAGCAAAAAATCATGATCTCCCTACTTTTCCAGGCTAACTCACTTATGCTTTAGGGGGTTGTTATATGTCACTTCCTCTGGTTAACATTCCTTTCTATCCCACGTTTGGTCACCTTTCTACTTTTCTCTTATCATATTCAACCTTTCAACAAATACTTGTTGAGTACCTACTGCTTGCAGGCAAGCCCTAAGGGCTTGTGATACAGTAGTGAGCAAAAGCAGAAAAAAGCACCATCCTGCATTCATGGAGCTTCCATTCTGGTGGATCATAGGTCACCATGTTTTCCTGCTTCATTGTCTGTGTGCTGGCTCCCCAAAGGCCAGAAATCAATCCTGTTATATCCACAACATCAACTCAATGCCTGCAACACAGTGGAACATTAATGCATATTCGTCGAACAGTGTGAACACATGAGCTGCCATTTATTGAACATACCAATATCTCATTTAATCCTCACACTTGCCTTAAGAGGAACATATATACCCACCCTTGTATCAGTAACATCTTGCTGTCCTAGTTCAGAGAGGTCAGTTAATGTGGCCAAGGCCACACAAGTAATTAAGCAAAAGATCCAGAATTCAAATGCAATTGTTTAACCCCAAAGCTATGTTCTGCTTTTCAAAACAAAAGGATAATATAAGAATAGTCAATAGGATGAGAATTCATCTTACCTAGATTTGCACGGACCCGATGAAAACACACCTGACTTCCATCCAGCGTTTGGAAGTTAATTCCAGAAGCAGCCACCTATACTGAGACAGGATAAGATGCCAATTATGAAGTAAGTGACAAGAGAACAGAACTGTTATGTATTCTTGAAAACTAATCAGCACCTCAAAAAAGTCATTTACCATTATATCCACATAAGCCAGTGTATTTTCCTAAAATGTTTTGGTTACCCCAGTTCTAAGAATAAAAATGATGGGAATTTAAAAATAAATAACAGCCATGTTGTTTGTCCCCAAACCTAAAAATGTTGACGTTATCCTACGTGAAAAATGTATTGTTGTTATTTACAGTGCTATATTGTTTTCTAATTATTACATGTGTCTAAATCTCATTCCCCCAAGCCTGCAGAAAATGCAAAGTCCCCGTGGACGTAAATTTCTCTTATCCTCTACAGCGTCTAACAAGATGCTGAGTATAGACTTAGCTCAGGGTCTAAAAAATGGAGATAAATTTAGAAAATCTGGTCCAGGGATGACTGTCTTTTCTGTCAAATTTTGCCTCCCAAGATTGTATCCCGTTACTCCATATCATTGAGGACAATGCCAGTCTTTTGTTATATCTTCACATCATTTGAAAAGGCCAAGTCAGTTATTCGTCTCCTCACATGTTAGAGAGAAAAGCAGGTTTTATTTTAAAATCAGCCTTGCTCCATTTCACGAATTCACTAGAAAAGGTGCCTAAATTCACATAAATGGTGGGCTGAATCTGTGCCGATAGGAGAGAAAGAAGGCAAGTGTGTGTGCGCACTTGTGGGTGGCTGAGCATCTTCATAAACCCCTCAGCTCCTCGGGAGGAGCTCACAGTACGTGCCATGGAAACAGTGGTTACCATGGAAAGAATGTGCCATGGCGACGGGCTGAAGAAATGCCTACGTAAAACCAACTTACCATGTAACCTTATACCTTCCAGCATTTTAAAAAATATGACAGGATTAGAGCACAGTCCTCTGGGGAGTCTCAGCCCTCACAATGATCTTCCAAAACAATCTAGAAAGCGAGATGATAAACTGCAGGGCGTTGTGTACCTTGCTAAAGGGCCTGACAAGCAGTTGGGTGGAGAAATTGCCAACATCGTTTATCTACGGACTGCACTTCACACTATTAAATATTTCCTGTTAAAACCCACAAAGTATTACAAATGAAGAGAAAACATGGATAAAATTAACTTAAAGGGAATGGTTTCCCGACTTACTGAGATCAGAATTGATGTGTTTCATCTAACTTATCTGTTAATAGGCTTTCTTGATGCCCTCGTGTTACCATAATCTCCAAAGCACTGGACAAACCAGTACATTTGTTTATCTTTATCACTCTTTGCTTACTAAAGAACTTGCTTTTATTAAAGAGATCAATCACCTGCACACAGTTTAATAGCCTGTGCAGTACATACAAGGTAAAAGGAAAAAAAGCAAAAAAAGGGTAAGGGGTGAGAGCCCTGTTTTCACAAAGCCCCAAAAGCATTCGAGAGGCAATAAAATAAACTTTCGAGATATATCTCTATCTCTATACCTACACATATATATGCAATCTTAAAGGTAAAAAACTTGATTATCAAACTTAGTGATCTAAAACATTTCTAAATGGGAAAGTGAAGGCTCAAAAGCAATCATTGTGTCTACTCTGCACTCAATTTTGTCTGGTTACTTTAATATGCAGCCAAACGATGCTAAGTGGAGAGACGTGAGTACGTTATGCGTCTCATACACGGCTCCTCTCCCTTGCTTCCACGGGAGAGCCAGACATTTGTGCCTCGCAGCCAGCCACGAAACCAGGAGTCCACCCGGGCTCAATGAGGACGTGGCATCCAAGGGCCACCGTCTTTGACCTGAGACACAAGGCATTGCTAAAATGCCAGTGCGTAGCTCACTGTCCACATTGCAGAGTGAAGGGATACTGTGCGGCTTTGCTTCTGAAACCGCTCTCCTTCCGACACTGAAGAACAACCCTATCCACAATCTCTTAGTGCAAGCAACATAATATCATATTTTATCTAGTCTTCTGGGATTAAAAATATTGATTGAAATTTTCATTGGAAGCTTTTCTTAAAAGACACTTTCTTCCAAACCTCTCTTTCTACTCCGTTGCAAGTCAGCTATTTTTCTTGCCAAAATGCAGGAAAGCAATTAGGCTCAAGGGTTTTATAAGCTGCACCAGTACAGGGCAAATCTATTGAACTTTGCTGAGAAATTCTTGTTCATTCACTGTGAAAATTTTGATGGTTTTATCCTCTTTCTTGATAACCACTTAGTTTTAGAAACCTGTGTAATGTGTGTAGTGCAGGATTTAAAGAGAGGCCATCCTAATTAAAGTGTTGTGATGTTAAACCGGAAGGTGCTAAACATATTCCTTTGATAACTGCAATTTCAAGCTCCAGTATATGTAGGAAAGAACTGAAGCTGAAATACAAAGGAAATTTAGCAGAGGCAGTGATGGCTAAGAGAAAATATTAAGCTGATCTGCAAAGTGCCTCGCAGGTTTTGAGAATAAAGCAGGAGGAAGTGAAGAGCTGAGCCTTCGTCTTCCATCGGCTGTCCCTGTTGCTGGTGATTACAGCCATCTTTCACCGAGAACATATGGCCGTGTTTATAGCCATCAGGCAGCGTTTCACAGAGCTACGACACCATGTGTCCACCAACTAGCCTTCCTGATTACAGTTAATTAGAGAGGAGGTGGGAAGCATTTTTTAAAATGATATTAAAGCACAAGGACGCCCAAAGTTCCCAGGCCTGTTTGCAAGACCAGGTGACAAGAGAGAGACTGATAGGAAAAGCGGAAGAAGCCAAGAGGAGCAGACATTTTGCACAACACTTTCCCTAAGAAATGAGCCAAATACAACAACAGCAAAACAAAGGAAAGAAAGCGTATGAACACAGAGACAGGAGAGCCTCACAATGCACTGTGCAAGATGTTACTTGGGAAACCTGCTAAAGCAAGAAACTACCTGAAAGTCCCTAATGCACTTTTTCAGGGGAAAAATTCCAAACCCAAACTACCATAACAGCATCTCTAAGAGTCACTTTGTAGTTAGCAAATCCAAGCTGCAGGATGTTCAATATAAAATTACATAGGCCCCTATTATACGCTATTGAACCCATTTCATGGTTCAGCAATGCTGTTTGGTCTCCTTTTAACCTCAAAGTAAAATGCAAGGCAACCTATATCACCAGGTAAATACCTAGCATGATTTAAGAGCCTCAGCTTTTCAAAACTCCCCTGTTTGAATTTGCAACATTTCCTCCATAAGCCCCTGGAAAACAGACTTGGCTGTGGAGGTTTCCAGAGGGAGTGCACTGGGCTCACAAGCAAACGAAAGCCTTAGTTTAGTAATTCTCTTCCTCCTATGGTTTACAGACTTCCCCTCCAAAGGGGCGGCTGTGTGTGGGTGTGTGTGCGTGTGTGCGCGTGTGTGGGTGGGTGTGGGTAGGTACCATTCTATCTATTACAGACACTTCTTCCTTTAGGCTCGTTTAAAAGTCTGAGAACACGTCCATTGGTAATTGTGTCATTTTTTTTCCCCTCTATTTCTCTGCTTTGCTGGAACTGGACCATAATGACATTAGATAGGTCGCATGATGGCAATTTAATGGCCTGAACTCAATCCACAGGTACATTGCTGTGGTCGCCTTGGGATCTGTTCTCATTGCTGCAACGTGACAGAAAATACCGGCAGAGTCAGAATGGATGGCCGACTGCACTGGTGAAGACAGAGCATCAGTGAGTGCAGAAGACATTGGCTCTGAAACCCCAGGGGCAGCCCAGCAGCTGCACCCGCACTACCCGACCCCTGCTGTTAACATGGAACACTTCACTCGGCAACATTCATTTACCATGTTCTCTGCTCAGCGCTGAGGGCACAGGGGCAAACAGAACGAACACACACAGGCCTGGCCCTCAAGTGGCTTATTGTTTCTCCAGGGAAAACACATAGGCATTCACATGGGCAAATGCACTAAAACACCAGAGACACCACTGTGATAGACCCACATACATAGTATAATAGTAGCACATAATAACAATGGAGCTGAACTGCCTTTAAACATCCAGTATGGTTGGAACGGGAGGTGGGGGAAGCATTTATGGTCTGGAAATTTAAGAGCCCGATAGTAAATCCAAAGCACATGTAATACTTTCAAAGGCCCATGTGAGTAAAGGGATGGATTCTGAACTCCCTCAAAGAAAAAATATGAAGATTAGATTGAAGAAATTCCCTGAGCATACTGAGGGAAAAATATATAAATTCAAAACGTTATAGCGGTTATACAATTAACTAAATACGACATCAAGAGCCCTGGTGAATGCTTCCGTGTTTTAGGGAAATTGACCCTCTAATTTTTTTCAGGGAACCACACGATGGTGATAATCTCTTTCACAGGTTTGTTAGAATCAGAAGAGATTGTGTGTGCCTGTGTGTGTGTGTGTGTATACATATATATAACATATTTATATATTTATATATATATAAATTTATATATATATACATATATATTTACATTAAATATAAAAATATAAATATAAATTTATATTAAAATATTTTGTAGAATCTAGGGCACCATTACAGTATTAGTAGATGCTATTGTGGCTCTATTGCTTTTAATCCTGTTTTCGTGGTAGTTAACTCTAAAACAGAGGTCAACAAATTATGGCCCATTGGCAAAATCTGGACCACAGAGGGCCACAGCCATTTATGTATTGTCCAAGGCTTTTATGCTATAATGGTAGGTTCTGTAGCTGGACAGGGAAAATATGGCTTGTAAAGCCAAAAATATTTACTGTCTGGACCTTTACGGAAAAGTTTGATGAGCCCTTTAAAAGAATCACGTGATATCAATCTACCTTTCCTTTTTTTTTTTTTTTTTTGACATTTGTGTTTTTTTGGCAGAAAACCGATTCCTAGGAAATGTTCTGTGATCAGATAAATGGAAAACACTACATATTGTATTCCCCTCGGGGAGATTAAAAATGTACTTTGGCATATGAAAAACTTTAAGAAGTCCCGTATAAAAGAAACCTATTTAGATTCATTTCCCAAACTGAATGGGCTATGTTTTTCTCTATGAAAATATATTAACAAATCTAGTAAATGAGGTGGATTGGCCACCGAAGAGCAACTCAGAGCCCACTTCTGTGCCTTCTGCAGCACAGAGGCCGCAACATTAAATACTTATAGTTCAGCCTGCCTTGTGCCTATCCTTGGCAGTGTTCCATAGCTATGGTAAGATGACATAGAGACACTAGAGACAGGCACCCTTCCAAAATCAACAAGGGAGGCCTCACCTTTATTCTTTCCTGGCTGCCTTTGCCCTCCCCCTCTCGGCCAGAAGTTAGCAGCGGAAGCAGCCACCATGTGCTTCTAGGGCCAGTGAATGAAGGCAAAACCTTACATTTTAGAGAACGGTGGAGCGCAAAGATGGCAAAAGCCTAGGTCCTCGACTGCATCACTGAAATACTGCTCTAAGCCAGAGCTGCCTACTCCTGGACTTCATACCACATCGAATAAATAAACACTTTCTGCTTATGACAGTGTAGGGAAGTACTTCTCAGGCTTTAATATGTGTGCAAATCACCTGGGGATTTGTTTCAATGCAAATTCTGATTCAGTAGATGTGGTGTGGGGACCTTCCCCACCTCCCAGGTGATGCAGAGGCTTGTCTGCGAATCACACATTGAGTAGCAAGGTAATTTCTATTCTTTGCAGCAGAATACCGTCATAACTGATAGGTCCTCTGGAATTCATCTTGCAGGGAGAATACTTTGGGAAATTCTGAAGGAGGCTCATCATCAAGCTCCCTACTTTCATGAGGCATTTAGAAGGGAGAGTCCACCTACCATACCATTCAAAGGATTTGGACTTCCTTCCTGCATCATTTCTCATACAATATATTTCTCAGTATGGACCATGAGGCCGTGCAAATCTATGAACCACTGTGTGAGGAGGTGATGCTTTCCACACATGTCTTTGGTAATAATGAAGAGATAATAATGAAGAGATTATTCTTTGAACGTCATATAGAATTATAGAATCCTTTAAGATTTATCCGATCCTTTATTTATAGGTGTGGGATCTAATGGCAAGAGAGGCCAACTGATTCCTCAAGTCACACAGGAAGTGGAGTGGGGAGGGCAGAGCTGGGTGGGAGTGCACCTGCTCATCAGGGTCTCCGTGCATGGATCTGTCCAATATTATCTCCCACTTTGCACAGAGAACATTTTCAAAAGAAACCGTGGGCTCCTCTGTAAAAGTGTGCCCCTTATATCACATATACATGACATACCAAGAGGAAAAGATCAAGTTCACATTTCCAGACTCTTCCTGCTCCCTGTGTATTAAGTGACAGCAAAGCCAGCCGTTTCCCTTCTCATCATGATTAACCCAGAGCGTTGGCAAATCCCCAACCTATTTAGAGATACAGATCCGCGAGGGAGGCTTTCCTCATTCTTTCTCTAAAATGTAGCTCCACTTGACCTAATTGGGGTTTGGGGAGATTCCAACTCTCACTTTTTTCATTTTTCCAAGTTTAAACCATGGGTTTGACAATGGGGCGTGTGAAGTATTTCCTACCGTCTTTATTAATTAAAGGAAAAATTTTCATCTTAGAGTCTTGAGAGTTTTAAGAACAAATGAAAAGTGGAGGAAATTCAGGAAGGGCTAAAATAGCTGAAATGTTCTATTTTTTCTTTTTAATAATTGGTGCTAAAGAAGGAATATGGGCTTTAGATTTTAAACGCTATCATTGAAAGCAAGAAGGTAGCTTCTAAGTGTTTTGACATGCAGAGGAAGGGTTCAGGGACCAGCCGGCAAGAACTTTGTCCTGCTCGTGTGTTTGATCCCACACCCATGCCTATGCTCTGCCTGCAGGCTTTTAACATAAAGTACTGCTCCTTCATTCTGTGGCTCTCCCTGCTCATTGGGTTTGTTAGGATCCTTTAATTAGTCACCAGTCAATTTTATTTTAAATTTGTATGATAATCCGGTTTCAAAGTTTAACTAACTAAGGTCAAATTTAAAAGGTGATTTCCTCAAGGCCATAAAGCCAGACCATTGCATTCCTTAAAAATAGCCATCAAAACTTCTAAATCTTTGTCCTTGTCAATGATTTGAATACAATTTCTGTTCCAAGGACTCTAATGTGACACTAGAGTAAGCATTTACCTACCCAGGAAGAAGTTGCATAGTCCAGAAGGTCCACAGATCTGGATTTTAGACTCAGCTCAGACCCCCACTGGGAACCCAAGCAAGCCCTTTATGCTCAGAGGTTCTTAATTTTATTATCTGTAACCTAGGGATATAGGGCATATGATTATCTTACATGGTATTATGGGTTAAATTGCATCCTCCAAAAAAGACATGTTGATGTCCTAACACCCGTGTGCCTATGAACATGACTGAATTTGGAAATAGGATCTTTGCAGATGTAACCAAATTAAGATTAGGTCATTAGAGTGCGCCCTAATCTGATATGACTAGTGTCTACATAAGAAGAAGAAAATGCCAGGAGAAGACAAACACAGGGAGAACCATGTGACCAGAATAGCAGACAATGGAGTGATACAGCCACAAGCCAAGGAATGCCAAGAGTTATAGCCACCTCCAAGAGCTAGGAAGAGGCAAGGACGACTTCTATGGAGAGTCTCAGGAGGAACATGGCCTTGTTGACCCTTTGATTTGGAATTTCTAGCATCTAGAACAATAAGTTTCTGCTGTTTTAAGCCACCAAGTTTGTGTTACTTTTTTAGAGCAGCCTAAAGAAACTAGTACACGTGGTAAAAGTTACTTTGCAAATGTGATTAAGATTCTTGAGGTGGGAAGATTATCTTAGATTATCTGGGTGAGCTCAGTGTCATTACAAGTGTCCTAAGGGCCATTATGAGGGGGATATTTTGAGATGTGAGATATGAGAGGAGAATCTGAGTCATAAAAGGAAGGAGATGTATGACAATGGAAGCAGAGGGCCAGAGTCAAAAAGAGATTTGTCAGAGATTTTAAGATGATATGGTACCAGCTTGAAAGATAGAGGAAAAGACCATAAACCAAGGGATGCAGCAGGTCCCTCGAAGCTGAAAAAGACAAAGAAACAGACTGCCATCTAGAGCCTATGAAGGTTTGGGGGCACCTGGGTAGCTCATTTGGTTGAACGTCTGACTCTTGATTTCAGCTCAGGTCATGATCCCAGAGTCACGGAATCGAGCACTGTGTTAGGCTCCACGCTGAGCATGGAGCCTGCGTGAGATCCTTTCTGTCTGTCCCTCTGCCCTTCTCCTGCTCGTGCATGCACTCTCTCTCTCAAACAAACAAACAAACAAAAAAACTTAAAAAAAAAAACTTATAAAAAGGTGGGGGGAGGAGTCTATAAAGATTTCATAGCCTGGCTAGCACCTTGGTGAAAATCATTTTGGACTGCCCTCCAGAAAAGTAAGATTATAAATTCTTGCTGTTTTAAGCCATTATGTGTATGGCAATTTGTTCTAGCAGCAGTAGAAAACTAATACAAGATAAAAATTTTCCTGGTTAACCCCTAAACTTGTTTTACTAAAGACAAAGCTAAAAAAAAATGTTTAAAAACCAAACAATTATTTTAGTATTGTCATGGTTCTAATTAATTTTAAAGATATACTAGGTATTCAGAACCAAACTTTTAAATGAATGGATAAACAAGTGAATCGAAATAGTTTTAATTCTACAAAGACACACTGACCAAATTGTGTTTAACAGTAATTCTGAAAGGGCAAAGAGCTTAGAATAACAGCTTCTCCAATACATAGATAGCACAGTGGCTTCCCTAAATATGAGCCTTCTCTAAACATTCCTTTACTTGATTAATCAAAAACAAAGAAGGTCCCGGGCGCATGGGTAGCTCAGTGGGTTAAGTGTCCCAGTCTTGATTTCCACTCAGGTCGTGATCTCACAGTTCATGGGACCGAGCCCCACATTGGGTTTATGTGGAGCCTACTTGGGATTCTCTCTCTTTCCCTGTCTCTCTGCCCCTCCCCCACTTTCTCTCTCTTTCTCTCTCTCTCTCTAAGAATAAATAAGTGAACGTTTAAAAATTTGTAGAAATTTAACAAATTAAACACACACACACAAAGTTCCTAGGAAGACCACATAGCCACTGGGATTGAAAGAAGGCAAGAAAAGGGTCCTGAATAAGTTCTTCCCTAGAGTATGCCAATATCCCTACAATCCTCACCCACTGAGAATATCAGAGTTTACAGAATGTGACCAGTTTCCTTTCCAGTAACTTTACTTCTTCAGATCATTCCTGATGCCTACTTAGCAGCTAGACTCTTCCTTATAAATAGCCATGTTTTCGGCACATTAGGGCATTTCCCCTCTCAGGACTGGAGACAGATGTTCAAAGGATGATCCTAGCTGACAAAGCAACATCTGGTATTTAGCGTCTTGCTGTGACTGATTGTCTGATATATCACCCCAAAGTGAGGAGCAGCAGAGCCCTAGAATGTGAAATGGATCGTGCAGTGCCAAAGCTTCACTAAATGTGGAGACTTTGTATGTCAGAGCAGAGGGGAGAAAGAAAAAAAAAACACACTGTAGTAAACCATGATCAGTTTCATGACTCCAGAAGCCAAACCTAAGTAAGCTTCAAAAAGTTTATGTGGGAGCCATTTGAGAGATACAAAAAATGTAAGTAAAAGGCTTACATAAAAATATGTTACTCTCTGGTTGTTATTCCTAAAGCCAGTAGCAATGGTCTGGCTACTTGGCTTTGGTCAAAACCATATATTTTGTGACTCAAGACACAAAAGGTCTTTTTCCCACTGGAGTCACCCACATGTGATATTAGAAAGAGATGTAATCTTGGGCAAAGTACTTCATCTGCAACTTAGTGTCCAAATATGCAAAAGTGGGTTCATTTCTACCTTATTAGATGGTCATGAGAATTATTTGAAATAACTTATATAAAGTGCTATCATAGCATCTGGCACAGAATTATGTTCTTAAATGATGAACGTTTATTGATCAGTTACCATGTGGTGGGTGGGCACTGTGCTAAGGGCTCTGGCTACGTTATGGAAGGTAACAGAGTGTGGTGGTTCCAAGCACAGACTGCCTGGGCTCCTATCCCAGCTCTACCATTGACTTTTTATACAACCTTGGGAAAGTAACTTAACTTCTGTGTGTGTCAATGTCCCCATCTCTGAAAGCAGATAGTATTATATCAACTTCACAGATTTGTGGTCAGAAATAAATAAGCAGACATGTTCGACGAACTTATTAATAGTGCCTGGCACATGATAAGCATCTATAAGTGTTAATTAATATTATTATTGCCCCTTTAATCTTTGCAACCCTTTGCTGTTGATACTGTCATTAGATTTATTCAGTCAACAAAGAAGCTGAGTTGAGACAGTCTAAGTGAGCTGTGGAACCAGGATTCAAGTACAGGTGGTCTTGCACTTGGTCCAAAACTGGAGGCAATTAAGTGATGCTGGAAGTCAGAGCCCACCAAATCTTTTCTGACCTTTCCTCCACCCTTTCCAAAGTGAACTGACTTTATGACTCTGGCGAATTTCTTAAGCACTCTGTGTCACATTCGTATAATGGGGAAAATATTATTGATGCCTCATCAGGTGATGAGGATTTAATAACATGACCCAACAAATTCCATATCACAGAGCCTGGCACATAGAAAGTCCTCAATATATGTTAGCCACCATAATAAATAACATTAGTAAAAGCCCTGAAGGCTAGCAGTCATTTTGTGCTGTACTACCTTCTGGGGAAAAAAAGTGCAACCAAGTTTTAATTCTCAGTGCTTATCGAGGACATTTTCCTCACTGTGACATTGTCCTAGGACTTTTCTGTAACAGCAGTCTGATTAGCTCTGGAAAAACACCTGGCCTTGGGAAATAGTCTTTGTGTCTTGCAATGATGGACAACACCTGGACCTTTTCTAAGGCTTACCTTGGACTGGGTTTGATGATGAGCAAAGTACCAGCTTGGTCAATGCAGAAATAACTGCTGCTGCTGGCAAACAAGTGACTTTACTGGTCCTGGAGTATTCACTAGTGTAGACCTGGTGGATGGAAACTAAACAGTAGTAGGTGACATCATGGTACCAGGCAACTGGCTGGAAAAGGAAAATCGTTCAAGGTTAAGCACAGGGTGGGGACTATTGGTGATAAAGCAGCACAACCTCCATGGGGGCAAAATGTATTCTCTGAATCATTAGTATAACTCTTGTACCTTTCACACAGTGTCTAAAATGATGGTGGGATAATTGATTTTGCATTAGCGATTTCGAGCATAGTATGTAAGAAATATTACAAGCCTACTCCCTAGTTGCTTGCCAAAGCAACCTTTAGAAACTGATTAGAAAACCTATTCTTTTTTTTTTTTTAAGCACAACAAAGGCCTTTCGTATCCCAGATACTGCAGAACAGGACCAGCCCCTCCTCACAGGTTGGTGGTACCCTATTAAAAAAATTTTTTTTCAACGTTTATTTATTTTTGGGACAGAGAGAGACAGAGCATGAACGGGGGAGGGGCAGAGAGAGAGGGAGACACAGAATCGGAAACAGGCTCCAGGCTCTGAGCCATCAGCCCAGAGCCTGACGCGGGGCTCGAACCCACGGACCGAGAGATCGTGACCTGGCTGAAGTCGGACGCCTAACCAACTGCGCCACCCCGGCGCCCCGGTGGTACCCTATTAACTCGGAGTTGTTGGCTGTGACCCGTCAAGTAAGTATTCATCGGATTTGTCAGGTTTGGGGGCAGAATACCCAAAACCTGGGTGGTGGGAGTGGATCTAAGTAAACCCAAGGTTGGCTAAAATAGAGTTCTGTTGTTTCTGTGTGGCAAATAGTTCCGCAGGCAAGTGTCCAGAGAGACCTTTACAAATTGTGAGAAATGGACACCCAGAGAGCGCCTGTCTAGAGTGATGTGAGCAGATGCAAGTCTATGTCACCATTACTGAAGTCCCTCTCCTCTCTCAGAGACACTTTAGAATTCGGGAGGCTTCAGGGGTGGAAGCCACCACTCTCTAGCTTGTCACGTTTGCCCCTAAGATCCCAAATTTCCAAGCCACTAGTAGTCCCTGCAGGACTGATGCTCTTATCTGCCCTACATGAATACTGTGGTAGGACTGGAAGCACCTTGTGTGGGGTCCAGCCTTCCTTGGAGCATCTTCCCCTGTGGAGCTCAAAGCCCTTGTGATGCAAAGAACACCCCCCTCATCCCTGACCTGATCTCTGACTTTGCTGCTTCTCAGAGACAGCTTCTCTTTTGCCTCTTTCACCATACGGCTGGGTGTGGGAGGGTAGAGCCTTCAGGAGACTTGGTAGTTTGACATTTTCCTCAAAACATGCCTCTGAAAACTTCTCCTGTTAGGAGACTTCCACATCTAGGAGCAACTTATTCCATCATTGAGCACCTCTGACCGTTTCTAAAGTTGAATCCCTGTCTTTTACCCACTGGTCTCAGTTGAACCCTCAGCAGCACCCTGACAATGTCCAACCTCAGAATAGTGAGGAAAGTTCATCCAGAGCACTGCATATATAGTAATGACTGCTGTTGGCACCACAGTCATGGGGTTGGGTTAATTCTTGATATCTGACAGGAAACCCAGTGGCACCATGAAGAATTGTCAAGGCTGGATGAATCCATCTTCTAAACTATAATCCTTCAAAAATTTGGAGACCTTTGAGTTGTCATTTCTTCAGGCAGAACAACACCAGCTCCTTCAGAAATTTATTTCATGTCCCAACTTTTAAGTTCTCTCACAACATTGTTGTTGTTGTTGTGGTTGTTTTCTGAGCAAACGCCACTGTCCCCACCTCCCTCTTAAGATAGAGGATACAGGGGCGCCTGGGTGGCGCAGTCGGTTAAGCGTCCGACTTCAGCCAGGTCACGATCTCGCGGTCCGTGAGTTCGAGCCCCACGTCAGGCTCTGGGCTGATGGCTCGGAGCCTGGAGCCTGTTTCCGATTCTGTGTCTGCCCCTCCCCTGTTCATGCTCTGTCTCTCTCTGTCCCAAAAATAAATAAAAAATGTTGAAAAAAAAATTAAAAAAAAAAAAAGATAGAGGATACAGAATTTATCACAAAAAATGTGAAGATGACTATGTGGGAAATGCTGGATGATGAGTCTCCCACCTGCAAAGCTAGTCCAACAAAAGGAAATGGACTATAAGAAGACAGCAGACGTGATTTGGATACAATAAAGAACTTGTGAATTTACTTTTAATTCAGTAAGCTTTAGGCCTGCATGCCTTCAAAAAGTCAATCTTTCTCTTCCTTCTCCTACCTCTTCTTTACTACACTAATGCCAACTATTTTTTTAATTTGAGGTGGCATCTCTTCCAGGCAGACTTCCCTAACTCCTTTAGTCGGGGTTGGGTGCTCCTTCCAGACTCCTGCCACACCTGTGCATGTCCCTGTCAAAGCACCTTCCACCTGCTTTAGATTGTCTGCTGAGTTGACATCCCTTCAACTTGATGGCTGGTGCCCAAGACACTGAATTATCGGACTTTTAACAATGCCTGGCACCAAAGAGGGGTGAAAAATATGTATTGATAGCAAATCGAGTGCTAAAACACTGGAATGAAACCCTGTGGAACAATCTGGGAAGGTCTCCCAGCATTCATCGAAGACATGAAAGCTGATAGGTGTGTGTCCCTTGGGATTATCCTTCCACTCATTTACTCATCATTTATAACTAATGTGTGAGGAGAGCTTTGCCCCAGGCATTCCATACAGAGGATGGAGTCACATCTCTGGTACAGAACGATGACACCAAACAGGAGCGAAAGACAAAATCTCTACTGATTGCCAGTCATCTGATAGAGACCTTCACCAGCTAAAGCCCTTCTAGACTGGGATTTCTATGGTGGCCAAGGGATTTACAGTAATGTGGCTATAATAGAAATAAAAGAGGCTAGTGTGGAGGAGGTTTTCTGAGAATGGCTTTCGGGTTCCAGGAGCATGGGTCAAGAGGAGTACACAGGGGATGGGGCTGGGCTTGCTCCTAGGTGCCCTCAGCTCCCCTTCTGGGCTGTCTGCACAAGGCAGGGCAGGGACCACACTGCGCTGCTCTGATGGTCAGGCAGATAGAGCTACAGGGCATGATCACAATCCCAGAAGCACAGGACTGAGAGGTGTGGCAATGAAGGAAACTGGAATTCTTAGAGACAAGAAAAAATAAATCCACTCAAGGAACCATCTCAACTAATCGGCTACTAGGCTCTGTTTGCAGAGGTGACATCATTGACAGTGCTTACAGGCAGAATAAGGCCAGATTTGCCAAGGGACATGTGTAGGCTTCCAAGCCTTCTAATCCCTCCTCAGCCACACCCAAAAATAAACTGTAGGAGGAAAATTTTATTTGGCATAATCGGATATTTTTGTCTTGCTTACCTAAACTGTCACAAGTGGTTGGTTAAAATAGCATAAAATGAGTGCTGTTTTATAAGAAAAAAAAATTTTCAGAAATTCCAAATAGGTAAATATCTTTTTTTTTTTTTTTCCAGTTTCCTAAGGTCTTTTTTTGTAAAAAGCAAATTAAACCTATTTGAGGTAGGGCCTGAATGTTATTCAATTCTGTTGGGGCCCTTTACTCTTGGCTGTGGCTACAAAAGAAGATTCACAGTAAATGGGCCTGTGGGGGTGGCTGCCATTTACCCCCATGTTTTCATAAATGGAAGCAGCCAGGCAAAGAGCACAGCTGTCATCATTTTCCACACAGGCACCGGGGGCTTGGGAGCTACTTGAGCAAGGGCCAATATGACAGGCAGGTTTTCTCACATAGCAAATCTAAAATTTTATTAGCAACAATTTGGACTGTTCAGGCAGGTTCAATGTCTTGTGTGTATGTGTAAAAATAGATCCGTTCACTCTTCCTGCATTCACCTTGGCTGTTTCTCACGTCTAAAACTAACCTGTAATAGGCACCCACTGTTCCCTCATATTTGCAATGGTCAGTGATCAAAAGAACATTGGAGCTGACCAGATGTAAAATGGAAGATTCACCAGATAGACCAGAATGAAAGACTCACCTGGAGCGGAAATCTGAAAGGTTTGTTTACTTAGTCTTTCCCCCGCGTGCATCTTTGTGTTGCAGATTCCAATTGGAGTGGAAATGCCAGGTTGCTCGGAGAGAAGGTTGTCCTTGTAATGTGTCTTGGCCAATTGGAAATTGGCAGCATTTGTGCTCTCTTGAGAACATTTTCTTGCCAAGCTTCTAGGACATTTCCCAAGACCAAGTGGATTGGCCAATTGGACAACATTTCACTAAGCACACAAACTTCTCATAGTGCGATCCAGACTTTTCAGAACTCTGAATTGTTAGCAAAGTAGACAAAAATAATGGAGCTTCATTCTTCCCCAGCCAGGTTCTTCCAAATGTCACCAGCATGGTCTCCCTAAAAGCAAGAAATGACACGAATTCGCTCTAAAGTAAAGCTAATTAAGAGATACACCTACATTTAGAGGAAAAACAAAAATGCAGAGGAAACCACTTTTAACAGATAAACCAAAAATTCAATTGCGGTTCTTATAAGAACTTAACCTTTTGTTCAGGATCAGTTATAACATCATTAACTTTATCCAAAGAAAATATATTTATCCTGGGTGCAGAATAGAAAAGGTCAGGTACGAGATTCCAAAACTTTAAAAGAAAAAGATACATCTCTAAATTACTAAGAGAATTCAACCTTTTGGAAAAGCATTTTATATTCATTAAGAACCTTTTTACTGTGGGGGAAAATTCACCAATGGTGAGAATTATGTGTGTTCAGTTCACTCAAGCTCTCCTAAAATCATGGTGTTGATTCATGTGTAATTAAAACACCCTTGGAAAATGTTCTACAGCCTGTGTTGAGGGGGGTCATTAAATAAATTAGATTAATTATGATTTTATAAATGCAATTGTACATTAAATAAAATATCAAAAGCGAATCCAATCACAGCTGTTCGGAAGGATTTTTGGCTGAAAAACTTCACTTATCACCAAATAATATAATTGGGCAATTACCAAGTGACAACTGAGGGATGATTATAGCATCAAAGCAAAAGGGCAAGTCTTAAACTCCCAGAGATGTCACTCCCAGTCAGACCACAATAAACCAAAGAGGATATTTCTTGCCTGATTTTGTCTGACATCCTGGTCAGCAATAGGTAAGCAATAGCTTTTTAGCAAATGGTGCTTAGACCCACACTCAAGATATGCATTAGGTACACTGGGCACAGGACCAAGGACTGCAGTAGTTTCAAGGGCGTATGAGAATGTTTTCATTTACTTTAGAAGCATAAGAAAAAAAAATGAACTTCTAGTCAAAGAAAACGTTTTAATATATAGTATTATTACATTCGTCTAGATACTATGGCAGCCATAAAATACAGTTTTTACTTTTATTTTTAATGAAGCAAAGGGCCCACAAAGGCAAAAGCATCTAGAACTTATGAATTGATTATGTGGCCCTGCTGAGACCCTTCCCATAGGACCACATGGCGAGTAAGCTGCCTTAGTGAGTGGCAGGAGCCAGTTGGGTGTCAGAGGAAAGAAGAAAGAAAGGCAGGTTGCATAGGGGAGAGGGATAGATTGGGGTGTGTTCATAAGGCCAAGAGGGTGGTAAGGTTGGGTTTGTAGGGCCACATGAAGAGCTCTGTTTCCCAAAAGGGTAACAAGGCTGAGGTTGTATGAATAATCCCAGCAGCTCTGTTTTCTTCACCACTGTGTCCCAAGTTCAGATATGATGCCTGGTTCATAATAGGCACTAATATTTGAAAACATTTCAATAATTCTAGGGTGTAGCATGGAAACTACTGGCAGAAACGAGACAGAGATACGTCCCTGTCACGCAATTCTTTACCCCATTTCTGTAATTAATAGCACCAGCCTGTACTGATTCCTCAATGATACGCTTACTTCTTTGATGTCCATCCATATCAATGCTTCCTCTAGCTGAGAATAAATTCCCACTGTGGCAGGCTAGGCAGTGGGTACAGCATGGATCTCAGTTTAAGGCTTGACTCCTTCACTAAGCAGCACTATAATTTTGAGAAAGTTCTTTATCCTCTCTAAACCTCAGCTGCCTCCTGTATAACATGGATATCTGTTCCTACATCAGGTGGCTATGAGGATGAACTGAGATAATAATGTGTCAGGTGCTAAGCCCAATGAGTGATACATGGTTAGGGTCTAATGATACGATTTCCTTTTGTGTCAACTATCTATTACCTTACATATAACCACACTTAGTAACATTTTTTACTAATGTTCCTGGAATCTACCCCTAAATATTTGTAGTTAACTCATTTTCCAGCCAACTCTTCACCAAAGGCAATGCTAGGTTCAAGAGTGAGGATGGATGGAAGCCAGGCAGCGGCTTGGTAATGCAACTGAGAGTGGACCTTAAACATCTCTGGAGGGATGATGAGATGGACAGAGTATTGGTTGGCGGATGTTTTGACAAGCTACTTGGGATGAGAGATACGGAGACATGAGGAGGAGGTAAGAAGACCAAGTGGCCTGGCTAAGCTGCCTCCACATGTGGGTGGGTCTCCAGAGCCCATGTTTTGTGGGGATACAAGTCTAGGGCCCAAGCTGGGCAATAGAGGACACCTGAAGGCTGCCACCAAGGGCATACCTGCTTCTCGGTCCTTTCGCCATGAGTCATCCTAGCTTCTAAATAGACACCACACACACAGTTTAAAATTTTGCTTTGAGGGGCACCTGGGTGGCTCAGTCGGTTAAGCGTCCGACTCGGTTTGGGCTCAGCTCATGATCTCACAGTTCATGGGGTCAACCCCTGCACTGACGGTGCAGAGCCTGCTTGAGGTTCTCTCTCTCTCTCTCTCCCTCTCTCTGCCCCTCCCTTACGATCTCTGTCTCTCTTAAAATAAATAAACTTAAAAATATGTTAAGTAAATAAATAGATAAATAAATAAATAAATACTTTTATTTGAAGATGTGCTAAATATTTGCTACCTGGGACAGTCTCAGCCTAACCCACCTGGAGGGAGCAATGTATCACAATCCCTGCTACCTGCTCCTCTCCTCAGCTCTCCCCCAGCCCTGGTTCCCTCAGCTTTATATACAGCATCATTTTCCTTTCTTCTGGTATCCCTCCTGAGCACCTTTTATTCCTCCTTTCATTTCTTCATCTTCAATAAATTCACTCAAACACATTAATATGTTTGAACATGTATTATTTAATAGTATATAATACTATGAGATACTTTGCCAGGCAGAAAAAAGGGATGCTGTGTATTTTTTTTTTTGCCAAATTTAACTTTATTCTTTTAACTTAACATTTAAAAAATGACATATCACATTATATTAGTGTCAGGTATACAACATAATGATTCAAGGTATTTAGATATTGTGAAATTAGCACCACAATAAGTCTGGTTAAAATTCGTTGTCATCAAATACAGAGGCTCTGTATATTTGAAACAAGGTTTTAATCTTCTCCCTGAGGAGATATTTAAGACGCTAACCTAAAAGCACGGATGCCTTTATTCCACGCCAAGATCTGATATCTGCTGCTGTCTAATTCATTCACTCATTTGTCTATCAAAAAAAAATTTATTGAGTACGTACTAATTGCCAGGCAATGCTTTAGGCTGTCCAATAGGGCATTGAACAAGACAAGTCTTGTGCAGGAAAAGACAGATGTATGTATAGTGACCAGTGGAGGTAAGTGCAAGGAAGACAAGGGGAGCGAGTATAGGGACACGAGCCACATCTTTACACAGCGTGGAAAGGGCGGGGATTAGCGGGACAGGAACCTCACTAATTACTGCACTTCATTCTTCCTCATCAGTCTTTGCCTTTCTGCTCTGATACTCTTCCAGGATTCAAGCTGACTCAATCTTTTATGCTCTCCAAGGTGGTTTCGTCACTGGTTGTCTGAAGTACTAGCTGGATAGCTTTCAGCTTTGGATGGCAGGGGCAGAAGAAGTCAAGGACTTAAGAGAAGGGCATGTGTCAGCTCTGGACATGGCCAGAGTTGTCTTGGAGATACTGGGGAGACAAAATGTTTGACTTTTCAGTAGTGTTTCCAGTGAACATCATGGAGCCCACAGTCCCTTCGGGACAAAAGGTCACAATTTAATGAAAAAACTGTTTAGAAGAGAGGCCAATAATTATTGGTATTAATTTAAAAATATTTATTCACCTAAAAGTTAATGATGTTGAAAACTTCAGATGTTTTCTGGTTGGTGCTGTCATTAAACTTTTCTGTTTTGTTCGGAAGTATCGAGTGGATGTTTTCTCCCACCTTTCAATCTATCAATGTGAATAGCATCAAGACATTAAATATTTATCAGCTTAAATGCAAAGCTTTCATTTGAAATTTTTGGTATAAAATTCTGTCTCTTTAACCTGAAACTTTGCTGGAAACATTCCTAAAATTAAGGGGAAAGGAAAAATTCTACACAATGCCAAGGGCTTTGCAGATATAATACAGAGTTGTTTCAACACATTGCAAATACAGGTGGTCTTACGTTTTCAAGTGGACATTATGCAGTTAAAATGCCACCTATTGGCTCCTTATATCTTCTAGCCCCAACCACTGTTTTTAGACAGGTAGTAGTATTTCTAGCAATTACAATAAGCAAATGGAATACTGTGATCTGGCGGCTTTATAAGGCACATCTTCATTAGTTTTAAATTCTTCTGCTTTATGTATGAAATTGTGGTAAATTTGTTCACTTCAGAAAGTGTTCCACAATTATGCTGTGTCCATTTGAACCCTTTAAATGAAGCCAATTAAGTCCTATTTGCATTATTATTTCTGTTATAGACAGATGATTGAGTTTTATCAATTTCTCTCCTAACAGCCAAATCATAAATGTACCAATTAGACTTAAAATCACACTTTCTCTTCCCTTGTTTTATTGTTAGCCTCTTCTTGGCCTTTCTCGGGTACTAGTAACAATTACTTTTGAAAATATTATTACTTTGGTAAGTTTATAAATAATTTTTTGCTCCCTTGTATGTATTCCAGATATTTAAGCCATAAATTAATTGGGTTTATTTTCACATTCTAGTCATTTCCACAAGAATCCTCCTCCTAGTCTTTATAATGTAGAATTTGTACCATAGAAGACAACCTTAATGCCCTCTGGCCCAGTCACTCCACCTGCAGTAAAGACTTCTGAGTTATTTTGACAGAAGAAAATTCTAGAAAATACAGACATGACACATCACGCAGTAGCCGTTCCATTAGGATATGTCAGTTATTTTCCCAGGTCATTTAATTCTGTTTGTCCCTCTCCTCCAAGTGTAAGTCTCTTTAAATTCTTCCCCATTTTCCCCTTGCTCTTTATTTCTTTTATACATTGTTACACCTGACCTTCCTCTGTCATTTTTATTTCCCAGCAGCAACTTCTTTTGGGCTCCCCAGGTCTGCACTCTGTGCCTTACTTTGGGCTGCCTTCCTACGTTCAGAATAATCTCCTACCCTGATACCTTCTATCTTAATCTTCAACTAGCTCCCAGAAGCCCACTTCTGCTGGGAGCCGTGTCTTCCGATTTTTCCTGTCAGCCGTGTTCCCCAGGCCCCTCCTGTGAATGCTGTTCTGGCCCAATCAAAGTGCCAGCACTTTAGAAGAAAGACACTGTATGTTTCCATAAAGTAGCATGTTTGATTCTAAAAATAGTATCTCCCATCACAATAAAAACCCTGAACTCAGTGTCAGAGCCTATCACCCAAACCATGGCCAGATCTTCCAAGTCAGCTTCCATTGTTCCTTCAGGCATTTCTTTCTGGTTTTCTAGAAGTTCTAGGACCAAAAGCCCCCAGAAGGTGAAAAGCAAGGATAGATATTTCTTATAATAAAAGGTTAAGAAAATCCATTGCACATATCATATGGGTCATTTTGTGCTAACAGCAAAAGAGCTGACTACTCTTAAGATATAAAAATGAAAAGATGGGCGATTTAATAAAAGTTCTGAGGCTTCACTGGTCTTATCTCTGATCCCTTTTATTTTTAGAGAGATTTCGAAGGGAGTTCACACAATAATAATGATCCATCATCATTTTGTGCTCTAAGCTCAAGCTATTCAAAAGTTTTCTATTGGCATTTCATCTTTTAAAAAAAATTTTTTAATGTTTATTTTATTTTTGAGAGAGAGAGAGAGTGAGCCAGGGAGGGGCAGAGAGAAAGGGAGACACAGAATCTGAAACAGGTTCCAGGCTCTGAGCTGTCAGCACAGAGCTGGACGTGAGGCTTGAACTCAACAAATCGTGAGATCATGATCTGAGCCAAAGTCGGACACTTAACCAACTGAACCACCCAGGTGCCCCTATTGGCATTTCATCTTTAAGAAGAGTAATTACTCCAATTATTCTCCAAATTTCTGATCACTCTATAGTATGTGCACAAAGCCAAAAGTGATATTTGTCATATGTTTGTGTGTGTGTGTGTGTGTGTGTGTGTGTTTCATCACTTTTGGCTTTGTGCACATATAGATAGATACATACATTATATATATTATATATATATATATACATACACACACACATTATATACATAATGTGTATATACATATACATTATATATATGTTATATATATAATGTATCCATCTATTTGTGTG